>NW_024081638.1:450581-569295 GCF_003009895.1 Hyaena hyaena | reverse complement strand
AGGGATGCTTAGCTGTAGTGGTCTCAGCTTTGGAAACTATTCCGATGCCACCATAGACTGTATGCCATTTACCACAAAATCGCAGACAGGCACAGTCAGACTCCAGAGGCTTTTTGGGACCTTAAGGGTGCCCACCCGTGGAGCCACAGAATCAAACTCAGCAGGCAAGCCAGAGCGAATTGCATATTCACATCTATCTATCTATCTATCTATCTATCTATCTATCTATCTATACTAGAGGTTACTGTATTCCCTCTCACAGAAATTCTACAGATAAGACTGACAATGACAATGACAAGCAGGACAAAACAGATACAGAAGTGGCCACAAAACAGGTTTATGAGTTTGCTGAAGGGCCAACCGACGTTTCGGTGTGCCCTGGGGGAGGGAAATAGCTGCGTCCAGCTTTTCATGTAATCCCCCAGACAGAAGCACATGTGCATTTAAGGATCCAGATGATAAGTTGATTTACCTCATTTTGTTCTTTATAACGAAAATGGGAGTGCTCGAGGAACTTGAGCAGTGGCCACTAGTTTTCCGACGGAATGGTTACAGAAGCCCCCATGGGAGAGATAAGATAAGTATTTGTGCTATACGTTCTCCAGCCAACAGTTAAAGTGGAATAGAAGTAGAAACCATGAGTAAAATTTCTCCAACAAAATCAGAGTCTGTAACTCCAGGAATTATGGTTAGGCCTCTTAAAGCTGCGCTGCTGCGGCCCATTATTAAGCCAAAGGTGCCTTTAGGCAATGGGCCAAATATGTTTGTTCTTAATTTATAAATGCCACCTCCCGGAGACAAAAGAACATTTTCAGCAAGAGGCAAATCAGCAGCCACACTCCCTGAGGTTGCAGAGAGTAAGTCTGACACCCTTAAATGTTTAGATATTCCTGATGTTGCGGTCATCTCTAAGGGTTGTTGGAAAACAAAGGGGTTACTTGAGGAGTGGGAGGCGCAGCCAATTGAGTCCCCGGCATTTTTCTTGGGCCCCGGGGACTGAGGCCCGCTAAGTAGTTTCCCGAATGTGGGTTGCCAATAGGATTGCCGTATTTATCAGTTTTAGAACTACATTCATTGGTCCAATGAAGCCCCTTGCCTCATTGGCGGCAAAGCCCAGTGGGCTTATTTCGTTTTGTATCTCCTTGTTTTGCCCTCAATTTTCTGCAATCCTTTTTCATATGTCCAGGCTTCCCACAATGGTAACAATTGCTGCCCTTAGAGGGCTTCATAGCCTGAGCCAAAGCAGTAGCAAAAACAGCAGCATTATGTTCAGTTCCTCCCACTCCTGAACAAGCTCTAATATATTCAGCTATAGAAGCTCCCTGCCCTTTTAAAGGGCCCAAAACACGTTTACATTCTGGGTTTGCATTTTCAAAAGCAAGTGTCTGCAAAAATATCTCTGAGATTTCATCACGTCCAACATCCCGCTCAACAGCCACCCGTAATCTAGCAAGAAAATCAGTATAGGGTTCATTGGGTCCTTGTAAAGTTTTTTGTAAAAGAAGGCTGACCGTGGCCAGTAGGTACAACACGGCGCCAAGCCCTAAGAAATACCTGGCGCACCTGCTGTAAATCCTGGTCGGAAAATTGAGCCTGATCTCTCAAGGCTCGAAATTGTCCCTCTCCCATCAATTTATCCTCCAGGGGACCAGGAGGGTTCTGTCCCTCATTAATTTGAGCCTGCTTTAGGCCTTCCTCTTCCCACCAACTCCTTAACTGCAGAATGCAATGCAAGTGCTTGAGTGATAGCACTACACAGAGTCCACAATTTCAAAGGGATTATGTTACCCTTCTGATGCCGTTGCCGTAATTCCTTCTGTATTAATTTCCATTCCTTTAAGTTTAATTGTACTTTGGGTTGGCACTTAAGCCCATAACAATGCTGCTCCACAAGGCGAAATAACTCAGATAAACGGCGACTAGATACCTTCACCCCGATGGAGTGGAGAAGTCCTTTGACTAGCTCCATGTATTGTGCCTTTGCTGATGGGGAATTCCCCATAATTTTCCCGAAAGTTCCCCTGCCTTGGACCTACAATCCCCGAGGGGTACTCACCCTTTCGGTTTCGTTCACCCTCTGCCCCGCATTTGGACGCCAGATGTTGCGGACGAAATGACACAAAGGACAAGACACACACAAAAGACAGAGACACAACTCCGGCCGGAGGAATAATTCTACGCAAGCCCCTCTTGCGGTTTATTTTATACCGCGGTAACTGGATACAAACTGAAATCTACAAGATGCATTCCTTTACCAATTAAGGGCAAGTAGCCAAACACATTTCAAGGACAGGGGGGAGCAAAGGGAGGAAGTGACCACAACATGTTTACTAAGAGGCCTGCCCACAATTCCAGCCTTCTCCTTACTTCTAAGGAGGGCATGGTCCCTCGTTTGCGAGCAGACCATTAAACTTGGATATTATGTGCAGGCCTCCTGGCAGAGCATCCTGTGTGCAGGCACATCCCCGCGTCCCTAACCACGTTCTTGTGGTCACTGTCGGGCTCCCACAGGGACTCTATGACAGAAATTTTGCAAGAAAAGAAAGGTAACAGAGACACCACCACAAGCATAAATCCTACAAAGGACACAATGAATTTAATCCCATGTATTTCAATAATAGCACTGAATGTAAATAAGATAAATGCCCCAATCAAAAGAAATAGGGTAGCAGAATGGATTAAAAAAAAAAACAAAAACCCAAAATCCATATCTTTGCTGTCTACAAGATACTCATTTTAGGCCTAAGGACACCCTCAGATGGAAAGTACGGGGATGGAGAAATATATATCATGCTACCAGAAGTCAAAAGAAAGCTGGAGTAGCTATACTTATATAAAAAAAACTGGACTTTAAAGTAAAAGCAATAACAAGGGATGAAGAAGGGCATTATATAATAATTACAGGGTCTATTCCTTAAGAAAGATCTAATAATTATAAATGTATACGCACTGAACATGAAAGCACCTAAATACATAAAACAATCACAAACAGAAACAATCTTATGGATAAGAATGTGCTAAAGCAGGGGAATTTAATACTCAACTTACAGCAATGGATAGATCAACTAGACAGAAAATCACCAAAGAAACAATGAACTTGAATGACACATTGGACCAGATGGATCTGACAAATATATTTAGAACTCTACATCCTGAGGTCATGGAATTCACTTTCTTCTCAAGTGCGCATGGCACATTCTCCAAGATAGATCATATACTGGGACATAAAGCAGCCCTCAATAAACATAAAAGCATGGAGATCATACCATGCACACTTTCAGATCACAATGCTATGAAACTTGAAATCAATCACAAGAAGAAGTCTAGAAAACCTCCAAAAACATGTAGGTTAAAGAACACCCCACTAAAGAACAAGTGGGCCAATCAGGCAATTAGAGAAGAAAATTTAAAATATATGGAAACAAATGAAAATAAAAATACAAATAAAAATCCAAACTCTATGGGAGGCGACAAAGGTAGTCCTAAGAAGAAAGTACATTGCACTCCAGGCCTATTTCAAGAAATTAGAAAAAAATCAAGTGCAAAATCTAACAGTGCACATAAAGGAACTATAAGCAGAACAAGAAGACCACCCCAAACCTTGTAGAAGAAGAGAAATAATAAAAATCTTGGCAGAAATAAACAATTTAGAAACCATAAAAAAACAGTTGAACAGATTAAGGAAACCAAGAGTTGGTTTTTTTGAAAAAATATACAAAATTGACAAACCCCTAGCTAGGCTTCTCAAAAGAAAAGAGAGCACTCAAATAAACAAAATCATGAATGAAAAGGGACTTATTACAACCAAGCCCTCATAAACACAAGCAATTTTCAGGGAATCTATAAAAAATTATATGCCAAAAGAGAGGACAACTTAGAAGAATGGACAAATTCCTAAACATACACCCACTACCAAAATTCACATGGGAAGATCTGAACAGACCCATAACTAGTGAAGAAATTGAATTAGTTATCAAAAATCTCACAACAAATAAGAGCCCTGGTCCAGATGGCTTCCCTGGGGAATTCAACCAGACATTTAAAACAAAATTAATACCCATTCTTCTCAGGATATTCCAAAAAATAGAAATCGAAGGAAAACTTCTGGACTCATTTTACAAAGCTAGCGTCAGTTTGATTCCAAGCCAGACAGAGATGCAGCAAAAAAAAAAAAAAAAAAGAGAGAGAGAGAGAGAGAACTACAGGCCAATATCCTTGAGGAATACAGATGCAAAAATCCTCAACAAGATACTTGCATATCGAATACAAAAGCACATAAAAAGAACTATCCACCATGATCAAGTGTTATTCATTCTGGGGTAACAGGGCTGGTTCGATATTCACAAATAAATCAATGTGACACATCACATCAATAAAAGAAAATATAAAAACCATATGTTCCTGTCCATAGATGCAGAAAAAGCATTTGACAAAATACAGCATCCCTTCTTAATAAAGACTCTCGAGAAAGTCGGGATAGAAGGAACTTATACATTATAAAAGCCATCTATGAGAAGCCCTCAGCTAACATCATCCTCAACAGGGAAAAATGGAAAGCTTTTCCACTGAAATCACAAACATGACAGGGAGGTCCACCCTCACCACTGTTGTTTAACATAGTGCTGGAAGTTCTAGCATCAGCCATCAGACAACAAAAGGAAATAAAAGGCATCAGAATTAGCAGAAAAGAAGTCAAATTTCACTTTTCGCAAACAACATGATAATCTACATAGAAAACCCGACAGACTCCACCAGAAGCCTACTAGAACTGATCCAAAAACTCAGCAAAGTTGCAGGATACAAAATCAACGTGCAGAACTCGGTCGCATTTTTATACACCAACAATGAAGTAACAGAAAGAGAAACTAAGAAACCGACCCCACTCACAACTGCACAAAAAAACCATAAAATACCTAGGAATTAACCTAACCAAAGATATAGGAGATATGTATGATGAAAACTGTAGAAAACATATAAAGGAAATTGAAGAAAACACATAGAAATGGAAATACATTCCATGCTCATGGATAGGAAGAATAAATATTGTTAAAAAGTCATTACTACCCAATGAAATCTACACTTTCAATGTAATCCCAATAAAAATTGCACCAGCATTCTTCCCAAAGCTAGAACAAACTATCCTAAAATTGGTATGGAACTACAAAAGACCCTGAATAGCCAAAGTAATATTGAAGAAGACCAAAACGGGAGGTATCACCATCCCAGACTTTAGCCTCTACTACAAAGCTGTCATCATCAACACAGTATGGTATTGGCACAAAAATAGATACATAGACCAATGGAATAGAATAGAGAACTCAGAAATGGACCCACAAATGTATGGCCAACTAATCTTTGACAAAGTGGGAAAGAATATCCAATGGAAAAAAGACAACCTCTTTAACAGATGGCGCTGGGAGAACTGGACATGCAGAAGAATAAAATTAGATCTTTTTCTCACACCATACACAAAAATAAACTCAAAATGGACAAAAGACTTAAATGTGAGACAGGAAACCATCAAATCCCTAGAGGAGAAAGCAGGAAACAAACTCCTTGACCTCAATGGCAGCAATTTCTTACTTGACATATCCCCAAAGGCAAGGGAATCAAGAGCAAAAATGAACTATTGGGACCTCATCAAGATTAAAAGCTTTTGTAGGGCAAAGGAAACAATCCATAAAACTAATAGGAAACCGACATAATGGGAAAAGATAGTTGCAAATGACATATCAGATAAAGGTCTAGTATCCAAAATCTATAAGGAACTCTTTAAACTGCACACCTGAAAAACAAATAATCCAGTGAAGAAATGAGCATAAGATATGAACAGACACTTCTCCGAAGAGGTCATCCAGATGGCCAACAGACACATGAAACAATGCTCAGCGTCCTTCATCATCAGGGAAATACAAATCAAAATCACACTGAGTTACCACCTCACGCCATTCATAGTGGTGAAAATGAACAAATCAGGAGACTCTAGATGCTGGCGAGAATGTGGAAAAATGGGCACCCTCCTACACTGTTGGTGGGAATGTAAGCTGGTGCAGCCCCTCTGGAAAACAGTATGGAGGTTCCTCAAAAAATTAACAATAGAACTCCCCTATGACCCAGCAGTAGCACTGCTAGGAATTTACCCAAGGATACAGGAGTGCTGATGCATAAGGACACATGTAACCCAATGTTCATAGCAGCACTCAACAATAGCCAAAACATGGAAAGAACCTACGTGTCCATCAACTGATGAATGGATCAAGAAGATGTGGTATATTGATACAATGGAATACAATGGCAATGAGNGTGTCCATCAACTGATGAATGGATCAAGAAGATGTGGTATATTGATACAATGGAATACAATGGCAATGAGAAAGAATGAAATCTGACCATTTGTAGCAACATGGATGGAACTAGAGGGTGTTATGCTGAGTGAAATAAGTCAGGCAGAGAAGGACAGATACCATATGTTTGCACATATAGGTGGATTATGAGGAAGCTAACAGAGGATCATGAGGGAGATAAAGGGGAAAAATAGTTGGGGAGAGGGAGGGAGGCAAACCATGAGAGACTCTTGAATGCTGAGAACAAACTGAGGGCTGATGGGGTGGGAGAGAGGGGAAGGGTTAATGCCATGGAGGAGGGCATTTGTTGGGATGAGCACTGTGTGTTATATGGAAACCAACTTGACAATAAACTATTTTTAAAAAATGAAGGGGTATGTCTGCTTCAATGTTTAAAGCAGCACTTTCAATAATAGTTAAATTATGTAAAGAGTCCAAATGTCCTTTGACTCATGAATGGATATAGATGATATGAGGTATCTAGGTGGCTCAGTTGGTTGAGCTTCCTACTCTTGACTCTGGCTGAGGACATAGTCCCAGGTCACTACATCAAGCCCCACATTAGGCTCCATGCTGAGTTGGAGACTGCTGTTCTCTTACTCTCTTTCCCTCTGCCTCTCTCTCTTATTTGTGCACTCTCTCTTTCTCTAAAAGATTTTTTTATATTACTAGAAATAAAACAAAAGATGTGGTGTGTATATATACAATCAAATATTATTGAGCTACCAACAAGTATGAAATCTTTTCATTTGCAACAACATATATGGGACTGGTGTGTATTGTGCTAAGCTAAAATGTCAGTTAGAGAAAGAAAAATACCATATGATTTCACTCATATGCAGATTTCAAGAAACAAAACAAATGAACATAGTGGTAGTTAGCAGAAAATAAAATAAGATAAAACCAGAGAGGAAGGCAAACCACAAACAACTCTTAACTACCAAGAGGAAACTGAGGGCTTTTGGAGGGGAGGTGAGAGAAGCAGTGGGTAAATGGTTGATGGACATTAGGGAAGGCACTTGTGATGAACACTGGGTGCTATATGTAAGTGACAAATCACTAAATTCTACTTCTGAAACCAATACTATACTATATGTAAACTAACTTTCATTTATTTTTTTAACGTTTATTTATTTTTGACACAGAGAGAGACAGAGCATGAGCTGGAGAGGGTCAGAGAGAGAGGGAGACACAGAATCTGAAACAGGCTCCAGGCTCTGAGCTGTCAGCACAGAGGCCAATACGGGGCTTGAACCCATGGACCGCGAGATCAGAAGACAACGGGATAATATGTTTTAAATGGGGAAATAAAAACAAAAACCAATTTTTGAATAATTTTATATCCCACAAAATTATCTTTCAAAAATAATGGAGCAGTTAAGACATTCTTTGATAAATAAAAACTAATTAACATCATTATCACTAAACACTTCCTACAAAAATATTAATGGGAGCCCTCCATGTTGCATAAAAGTACACTAGACAGCTACTCAGAGCCAGATAAACATATAAAGGTCATAAGTTGAAGAAAATACAAAAAATAGTATTATTGAAATTGTTTTATAACTCGTTTTTTATTTTATATAGGATTTAAAAGAAAAATAATAAGAAAATTTTACAAATCCATTAATGGATTCACAATGTATTAATATGCAATTTGTTACATCAATAACATCGTGGCAGTAGTACAAAGCAATAGAGGAATGGAAGTTTTGTACTCAATTGAAATTAAGTTGATATCAATCCAAATTAGACTAATGTTACTTTAGGATTTTAAATATAATCTATATGGTATTCACAAAGGAAACATCTATGGTAAAGCTTAAATGAACGAGCAAGAGAATAAAAGTGTGTTACTACAAAAAGTCACACACACACACACACACACTCACAGTAACGGAAAAAATTGAGTGTGGAAAAAAAATCTAAGAGATACAAAAAGCAAATAACAAGATGGCAAAAGTAAGTCTTCTCTTGTTAATTTCTTTGAATGTGAAATAATTAAATTCTACAATCAAAGTATATAAATTGGCAGATTTTAAAAAAATGATCCAACCCTATGCGGTCTACAGAGGACACACTATACATCTAAAGACACAAATATGTTGAATGTTAAAGGAAGGAAAATATATTCTATGCAAATAGAAATAGAAATGGAAATGGAAATAGAAGAAATAGAAACAGAAATAGATATTCTATGCAAAAAGGAACTGTGGTTGTCATATTAGTATTAGAAAAGTAGGTTTAAGTAGAATAATTCTACAAGACAGGAAGATGGACATTACACTTGCATTAAAAGTAAAAATGAAGAAGATAGAACAATGATAAGCATATATACACCAAACATTAGAGCTCCAAAGTGTAAGAAGCAAATATTGACAGAATTGAAAGGAGAGATTGACAGCTCTACAATAAAACTAATAGGCTTCAACACCAAGCTTTAAATAATAGATAAAACAATTAGAAAGAAGAGCGATAAGTAGAGGATTCAACAACACTAAAAGCCAATTTGGCAAGAATATATACAGAACAATTCAAATTACAACAGAATACAAATTTCTTTCTTAGGTGAACATTAATAATTATCCAGGTTAGACCATATTTTAGGACAAAACACTAATCGTAACAGTTTAAAAATATTTAAATATTAAAACATCTTTTCTGATAGCAATTGAAAGAGTATACACATCAGGGGCGCCTGGGTGGCTTAGTTGGTTAAGCGTCCGACTTTCGCTTAGGTCATGATCTCGCGGTTCGTGGGTTCGAGCCCCGCGTCGGGCTCTGTGCTGACTGCCAGCTCAGAGCCTGGAGCCTGTTTCAGAGTCTGTGTCTCCCTCTCTCTCTGACCCTCCCCTGCTCACGCTGTCTCTCTCTCTCCTAGAAATAAATAAAACATTAAAAATAGTTTAAAAAAAGAGTATACACATCAATAACAAAGGATATTGAAAAATGTACAAAAATAGAGAAAGCAAACAACACACATTTAACAATAATCAAGAATAAACCACCAAAAATTAGAAAATAGCTTCAGACAATTGAAATAAAACACAATATTTTTAAACTACGGGAATGTTGTATTAAGGTTGTCTAGAGAATAGAACCAATAAGATGCCCATATATAACAAAATATTTATTAAAAGGAATTGGATCATGCAATTGTTGGAGGCTGAGAAGTCCCATGATCTGCCATCTGCAAGCTGGAGATCTAGAAAACCCAGTGATATATTTCAGTCTCAGAAGGCCTGAGAACTAAGGGAGTCTATGACAGATTCTAGTTTGGATCTGTAGGCCTGAGAACCAGGAGTGCTAGGGGCAAGAAAGATTGTTGTCTCACCTCAAGCATACAGGCAGCAAAGAGTGAATTTCTCTTTCCTATGTTTTTTATCCAATTCAGGCCCTCAACACTTTTGATAATGACTGCCTGTCGACCTCAACGATCGAGGTCCTGGGTCTGGGAAAGAACTGAGAAAAAGAGATGACAGTATAGCGAGGCACAGGAACCCCAAGCCCAACAGCCCGAGGTCCAGAGCTTTATTTTGCATCATCAAATATACCTTCACAGAGATATGAATCAACAATGATTAACTACAAGAGCTTAGTGAAGTATGACAACAATGTACATCTGGTAAACACAATGCAGAAGTGGTCTCAGCAGAAAAACAAGATATGATAGGAGTCTTTTTGACAGGATGAAACACAGAGAGGGGAATGAACGGACTGTGCTATTTACTGCTGGCTTCCCATAGGCAAAACATCCTTATCTGTAGACTAAAGAACAGGCAACATTCCAAAGGGCATTTCACTCAAGCCTTCTCGTGTTATTTTTAACCTTGCGATCCTGAGTTTTCTTAGAGATCTTGGAGCCTGAACGAATATGCACCTGTGGTTATAGTGGTGCTCTGTTTCCAACAACTGCCCACATTGGGAAGAACAATCTATTTTACTGACTCCATTGATTCAAATGCTAATCTTCAAACACCCTTAGACAAAAAAAAACAGAAATGGTGTTTAATTTGCATACCTAGTGCAGTTACATATAATTAACCATCACAGATGCAGTGAAAGCAGTACTAGAAAGAACTCTTCGGAGTGTAAACATATACACATAAAAGAAAATATATTTCAAATCAATTATCCAACATTACAACTTAAGCAACTGAAAATAGAATAAACTAAGCCTAAAGTTATCTGATGTAAAGAAGTTAAAAAATTAGAGTAAAGATATATAAAATAAGAGATTAGAAAATAATAGAGAAATATATGAAACTAAAAGTGTTTTTTAAGAAATAGTCAATTAAATGAACGAATCGTTAGCTGTAGTCACAAGAAGAAAAGAGAGAAGATTAAAGTTAATAAACCAGAAATAAAAGTAAAGATATTAGTGTGGATTTTAGTGAAATAGAAAGGATTCTAAGGAAGTTCTTTGAATAATAGTATACAAAAAATTGGATAATCTAGATGAAACACACAAATTCCTAGAAGCACATAGATGCCTAGAAGTGAATCATTCTTTTATTAAGATGGTGTCAAAGGTTGAGAAGAAAACCCTTGCCCCACCCAAAACCAAAGCTAAAGCAAAGGATTTAAAGTCCAAGAAAGTGGTGTTGAAAGGCATCCAAAGTCACACAAAAAAGAACATTCACACATCACCTACATTCCCATGGTACAAGACACTGTGTCTCCAAAGGCAGCCACAGGAGAAGCAAATTTAACTACCATGCCATAATCAAGTTCCCCTTGGATACTGACTTAGCAATGAAGAAATTAGAAGACAGCAACGCATTTGTGTTCATTGTGTACGTCAAGGCCAATAAACACCAGATCAAACAGGCTGTGAAGAAGTTCTATGACATTGACGTGGCTGAGGCCGACATTGTGATCAAACCCACAGAAGAGAAGGAGGCATATGTTTGACTGGCTCTTGCCTATGATACTTTGGATGTTGCCAACAAAATTGGGTTCATCTAAACTGAGTCCAGCTGGCTAACTCTAAATTTTTTTCACTATAAAAAAGTGAATCATAAAGACAATGAAAATCTGTATACAACAATAACTACTAAGAAGAATAACTTTGTAATTAAAAATCTCACAAGTAAGTAAAGGCCAGGATCAGATGATTTCACTAATGAATTACTTTATAATTTACTAAAGAAGTAACACAAGTCCTCCTCAAACTCTTCTAAAAATTGAAGAGGAGGAAACCTTTCCCCACTCATTTTATGAAGTTAGCATTAATCTGATACCACACTTAGACAAAAGTACTACAAGAGCAGAAATCTACAGACCAATCCCTAATGAATATCGATGAAAAATTGTTCAACAAAATACTAGGAAAATGAATTCAACAGAATATTAAAAAGATTAAACACCATGACCAATGTGGATTTATTTCTGGAATGTAAGTTTGTTTCAATATGCCAAAATCAATATAATATATCACATTGGCAGAAGTTAAGAGGGGATAAAACCCATGATTGCATAGAATGATTCAGAAAGAGTATGGGGCGCCTGGGTGGCTTAGTCGGTTAAGCATCCGACTTTCGCTTAGGTCATGATCTCGCGGTCCGTGGGTTCGAGCCCCGCGTCGGGCCCTGTGCTGACTGCCAGCTCAGAGCCCGGAGCCTGTTTCAGTCTGTGACTCCCTCTCTCTCTGACCCTCCCCTGCTCACGCTGTCTCTCTCTCTCTCCTAGAAATAAATAAAACATTAAAAAAATATATATTAAGAATGATTCAGAAAGAGTAGTAGACAAAATTTTAAATTATTTAATAATAAAAACACCCAAAAATATAATGGAAGGAAACTGCCTCAAATATAATAAAAGGCGTATATGAAAAACCCACAGTTAACATCAGACTCAATTGTAAAAGGCTGAAAGCCCCTCTCCTAAATTCAAGTATTAGACAAGGACCCACATATTTATTTCCTTCTACTCCACATAATTTTGGAAGTTCTAGCTAGAAAAGTTAGGCAAATAATATAAATAAAACTAATCCAAATTGGAAAGAAAAATGTCAATCTGTTTCCATATGGCATGGTATTACATGTAAAAAGAACCACTAAAGTTTCCATAAGAAAAACAATACCAGTAAAGAAATCCATCCACCGGGAAGGACACAAAATCAACCAAAAATAAGTTGTACTTCAACACATCTATAAATGAATCTTCTGGCAAAAGTAACCCAAAGGGTAGGAGGAGGCAAGAAATAGAAGCATACTATTATAAGTTTTTCATACTATATGAGAATTGGTTAAACATCAACTGAAGGAAGATTGAAATAAGCTAAACATGTGCTGGAGGCCGAGCCGGCTCCGGCAGGTCCAGGGGTCCCTGAAGGATGGACGGTGTTGGAGAAAGAGAAAGAGAGTGAGAGAGCCCCGGAGATTCTTTCTGATCACCAGACAGGCATCTCTGTGCTGTCGGTTTTTGTATATTTAAAGGTTCAGCAACAAGATGAAGTCAGAGAAAGGAATTTCTTACAATGGGAGGCCTTTTGTGATATCAATAGTAGAATTATTCTGACCAAGGAAATAACAGAATGTTCTTAGTAAAAAACAGGATAACATATAGGTTAAATTGTATATAGATAAGTCAGGAGTATTTTGTCTGGCTCTCAAGAGGATGAATGTTTCCGAATTGGTTTGTTTGTGGAGACTAACATGGGGGCCCTGAATGGGTCAGTCTTTTGCCCCTGGGTTATGTTTTAGCTACTCTTATCTATCCTCATCCCAGCTGCCAGTGTAAGAGAGGGTGTTTGTGGAAAGTAGGCCTTGAGGAAGGGACTGTTATGTTTCACCAATTAGCAAAGATCTATGTGGTAACTATGTTTTGCTCTTAACCCCAAAATAGGCCCTTGGTTTCAGGGCCAGGCTCAATTGTAATTCTTGTGTTCCTAACCCCCTAAGTCTCGGATCTGCAAGACCCATAGGAAGAGCCTTTTGACAATCGCCCATAGAGCTTTCATCTAAAATCTCTTTTGTAAAGGCAGGAATATGCTTTCCCTTATGAGGTATCTGTATTCAGAATATGGGTCTGATATGGAATATTGTGAGGCCTGGTCAATACCAGTAGGCTTATATCCAATATGAGCCAATAGTAGCAGAAGGAGATACCAGTTTTCATGTCTCATGGCAGGAGCTGCAAACATTGTCACTTCCTTGCTGTGACTGCCATCCAGAGAGGCCAGTGCGGCTCCCGGCAAACATGTAAACTGTAAATCTTAAAGTAACAACCAACATTATAAAGCAAAGAATTACAGTTAAAACAAAAAATAAAATATATTTAATCAATTCAAATAAAGTCTGACACAGAGGAAATGTGTTACCAATGAATACATGGAGCAAAAACAGTAATATGATATAAAGAAACATAACTGGTCAAAAATTACAATTAATTTATTTTTAAATGTTTACTTGTTTATTTTGAGAGAGTGGGGGTGGGGAGGGACAGAGAGTGAGAGAGAGAGAATCTCAAGAAGACTCAGTGCTCACAGCACAAAAGGGACTCAATCTGTTAACTGTGAGATCATGAACTGAGCCGAAATCAACAGTCAGATGCTTAACTGACTGAGCCACCCAGTCACCCCTACAATTAATTTGAATGTCAAACCATTACAAACCTTGTCAAACCTTGTTTAAGCTTTCTGAAGGCTTAAACAAAGAAGACTCAATTCAATGCTGCGTTCAGGGAATACACTTTAAATATGAAGACAAAATAAGTTAAAAGTAAATAGATAAAGACACCATTGAAAATGAAATGAAATGTGATTTGGTCATATTAATATCAGATTACATTAATCTTTTGTCCTCTTCAGTACTTTTGCTTTCTCTGTCTTAATACGGTCCCATTCTATATCATTTAATTTCTTTTCTCTTAATATACATTATAACATTTCTGTCACACAATTTCACTTATCTCTAAGTTCTAATGTAAGGTGCTATGATTATTTTAAACAAACTGATACATCAAACAGCTATATTAGATCAATTAAGGTTAAGAAAAATATAATATTTTGCTTTTATTTATTCATTCTCTAATATTCTTTCTTATGTTGATCTGAGTTTTTGACTGCTATGGACAGAATACTGGTTCTCAAAATTCATATGTTGAGGCCCTAAACTATTATGTGACTGTATTGGAGATAAAATATAATAAAAACGATTACAGTACATGAGGTCATAAGGATAGGATCATGATCTGATAGATTAGTATCCTTACAAAAGAGACACATGAAAACCCTGTCTCTCTTTCTCCATATGCACAAATGTTCATGTGAATATACAATCATATAGAATCTACTTAAAGAGAGTTCTTACCAGAAACCAACTGTCCAGATTCTTGATCTTGGAGCTAACTGCCACAGAACTATGAGAAAATATTGTTTCTTTAATTTAAAAAAAGCAGTTGTTCTTCTATTTGCTAAGACAGAATAATCTGACAAGAAAATTGGAAAAATTTACAAAACTTCAAAAGAATGAAATGGTGAGGAAAAAACGTAGCCAAAGAAGAGTGATATGAGTAACTTAAAAACTATAAAACATTGCTTGAAAATATTAAAAAATAAATACAAAGTGACAAATATAAGGTCATCTTGTATTCAAATGGAAAATTTAATATAATAAAGATATCAGTAATACAAAATTATCTCAACTCAATGCAATCCTTATCAATCTCTCAATTATTTACTTTTTAAAATATAGTTTATTTTCTAGTTTCTTGAAATAGGCATGGAATGTTTTCCTATTTCTTTGTGTCTTCTTCAATTTTCTTCGTCAGTGCTCTGTAGTTTTCAGCATACAGAATTTTTACATCTTTGGTTAGGTTTATTCCTAGGTATTTTATGATTTTTTTGGTGCAATTGTGAACGGGATCAGTTTCTTGATTTCTTTTTGTTGCTTCATGATTGGTGTATAAAAATGCAACATATTTCTGTACATTTATTTTGTACCCTATGACTTTGCTGAATTTATGGATCAGTTCCAGTAGACTGTTGGTGGAGTCTGTCGGGTTGTCTGTGTACAGTATCATGTCATCTGTGAAAAGCGAAAGTTTGACTTGATCTTTACCAATTTTGATGCCTTTTATTCCATTTTTTGTCTGATTGCTGATGCTAGGATTTCCAGCACTGTGTTAAACAACAGTGGTGAGAGTATACATCCCTGTCATATTCCTGATCTCAGGGAGAAATTCTCAGTTTTTCCCCATTGAGGATGATGTTATCTGAGGGCTTCATCTCTTGTTACTGCTTTAACTTTAAAAGTTTTTTTTAAATGTTTTATATATTTCTGAGAGAGAGAGAGAGACAGCGTGAGCGTGAGCGTGAGCAGGGGAGGCTCATAGAGAGAGGGAGATATAGAATCTGGAAAAGGCTTCAGGCTCTGAGATAGCTGTCAGCACAGAGCCCAACACGGGGGTCAAACCTATAAACCGTGAGATCATGACCTGAGCCAAAGTCAGACACTTAACCTACTGAGCCACCCACAAACCCCACCTGCCTTAACTTGAAAGTCCAGTTTGTCTGAAATAAGTATGGCTACTCCAGCTTTCTTTTTAATTCCAGTAACATGATACATATTCCTCCCTCCCTTCATGTTCAATGTGAAGGTGTCCTCAGGTCTAAAATGAGTCTCTTATAGATAGCAAATAGATGGATTTGGTTTTTTTTTTAATCCATTTTGCTATCCTATGTCTTTTGACTGGAACATTTAGTGCATTTACGTTCAGTGTTATTATTGAATAATATGGGTTTAGATTCATTGTGTTCTCTGTAGGATTGATGCTTATAGTGGTGTCTCTGGTACCTTTTGTTCCTTGCAATATTTCCCTCATAGAGTCTCCCTTAGGATTTCTTGTAGGGCTGGTTGAGCGGTGATGAATTCTTTCGATTTTTGTTTATTTGGGAAGACTTTTATTTCTCTTTCTATTATTCTGAATGACAGGCTTGCTGGATAGAGGATTCTTGGTTGCATACTTTTTCTGCTCATCACATTGAAGATTTCCTGCCGTTCCTTTCTGATCTGCCAAGTTTCAGTAGATAGGTCTGTAACTATTCTAATAGATTATCCTTTGTGTGTTAGAACACTTTTATCCCTAGCTGCTTTCAGAATTCTCTCTTGTCCTTCTATTTTGGCAGTTACTATGATATGTCGTGCAGAAGATCGATTCAAGTTATGTCTGAGGGGAGTTCTCTGTGCCTCTTGGATTTCAACGTCTGTTTCCTTCCCCAGATCGGGTAAGTTCTCAGCTATAATTTGTTCAATTACTCCTTCAGCGCCTTTGCCTCTCTCTTCCTCTTCTGGAATTCGTATGATACGGATATTGTTCCGTTTGATTGTATCACTCAGTTCTCAAAATCACCTTTCATGCTTCTGGATCAGTTTATCTCTCTGGTTCTTTGTTTCCTTTTTTTCTATAAATGTGTCTTCTATCACTCAGTCTCGAACTCGCCTTTAATGTTCCAGATTCAGGTTATCTCTCTTTTCCTTGGTTTTCTCTTTCTCTATAATTGTGTCTTCTAATTCACCTATTGTCCTCGCTGCCTCTTCAATCCATGCATTGGACGCTTCCATTTTATTATGCAACTCATTTATAGCATTTTTTAATTTATCACAACTATTTTTCCACTCCATAGTCTTTGTAGCCATAGCTTCTCTGATGTCTACCATGCCTTTTTCAAGCCCAGAGATTAATTTTGTGACTATTGTTCTAAATTCTTGTTCAGTTATGTTGCTTATATCTGTTTTGAGCAGCTCTTTAGCTGTCATTTCTTCCTGGAATTTCTTTAGAGGAGAGTTCTTCTGTTTCATCATTTTGGCTAGCTTTTTGTCTCTTGTTAGTTTTAAAAGCTTGTTATGCACTCTGCACCTGCGAGTACTACTATATTAAAGAAGGCTCATTGACTGTCCAGAGCCTGTCCGTTCAGGAAGTGTTCTTTGAATGGTGTCTCTTGGTCTCTGTTGTTGAGACTTTGGTTATTTTATTTCCATACTCGTAGTGGTATTTGGGACTCTCTACCATGTGTACTTTGGCTTGTTTCTTGAGGTAGCCCTGGAAAAGGAAACAGACAGACAAATACATCGGGAACAAAGGCACGCAAATTCACAGACAAATCCAACAAAGAAGCAAACAGAAAGGGAAAAAGAAAAAGAAAAAAAAAAGAAAAAAGAAAAACAAAGCCCAAAAGACAAAAGACATTCTAAAAGCATAAAACTAGAATTCCCAGGTACAAATAAAGAGCAGGGTGTATGCAGTGCTGATGGAAGAGCATATAAAAAGAGAGAAATGACAGGGCGTGGAGAAAGTGAAATTGGACAATGACCAGGCAGAGAGACTAAGAGGCTTAATTCAGAGAGTAAGAGGAGAATATGGTAGGAATCGAGGAGAAAGAAATGAAGATAATGTTACTCAGCAAAACTATATACTCTGATTATTCCAGAGAGATATAGATAGAACGGTAGCGGTGGAGGTGTAGAATATACATCTAGAGAATAGATTAAATATGACTGTTTAAGCAAACCAATGACCAGAGTGCCCAGTCCAGCAGAGGGGAGGGATACGAATGAGACAAGGGAAATATATCTGAATAAAAAGAATTGATCTAGAATTAATCAC
The DNA here is from genome assembly GCF_003009895.1 of Hyaena hyaena. Taxonomy (NCBI): domain Eukaryota; kingdom Metazoa; phylum Chordata; class Mammalia; order Carnivora; family Hyaenidae; genus Hyaena; species Hyaena hyaena. The sequence goes on along the minus strand of NW_024081638.1, from coordinate 551,341 downwards.
GGCAGTGCATCCATGTTGGTCTTGCCCCAGGCTCTGGCAATAAAAAGGAAAAAAATAAGCAGCTGCCTAGTGGGGATGGGCATGGTTTGGTGTAGGTAGGTCTCAGCCTCCACTGTGGTCTGAAGGCTGCTTCATGAAGTCCCCCCTTGGTGGTGTTGGGGAGTAAAATGGCAGTGCCCCAGTCCCTTCTCCAACCAGGAGTTGCAAATCTCTCTTTTGGGTCTTATTTCCCTCTGCAGCGGGCCTGGCCAAGGTGGGCCATGTTCTATGTCCCAAGCTCTGCCTTGTTTCCAGGTCTTAGTCCATGTGCTTTATTGATGCTTCCTGAAATATAATCCCGGAGGCTAGGCCACTTCCCAGCTGGATATTGAGTCAGGAGAGCAGTGGAGCAGTTTCAGGCCAGGCTGCTTCCCTGCTGGGGATCGAGCCAGGTGAGCAGCAGAGCAGTTTCTCCTGATGCCGCCTAGGACTGGGGCACCCATCCCAGAATCTGCACCACAGCTAGAAATAGGATCACTCTCCATCCCAAGCCAAGGTTTTTCTTTTCTTCAGTGTCTACTCTGTGAGAAGTTTCAGCCACTCTTTCTCTTCCCCTTGACTCTTTGTGGCTCCCTGCAAAGGGGTTCGCTCCTCTCCCTCCGTGTCTCCAGGTCCAGGCCTGTTTTTATCTTCCCCAGTTCTCACTCATGCACCTATGAGGTTGTCTTCTTAGTGGACACTCTCTTCCTCCCAAACTCCTGGAGTTCACTGTCCTATGGCTTCAGGCCTTCTCCCATCCAGGCAGTGGCGGTAGCTCCCAGGCTGCACTGGCTGCGCCACTCCGCCCGCCACTTCCCTAGGAAAACTGTATAAAAGTGTGTTTTTAATGCACATGCCCCCTACCCTAAGTACAGTCATCTCAGGTAAGATAAACCAAACACTTATGTTGCAGCACCACTACCCTCTAGAAAACAAAATAAAGTCTCTTGTTTACCAACTTGTTAAACTGTTAGAATCAAAGTAACGAAAATCTTACTTAATAAGAAAAGTGTTCACTACTTCAAATGAGCATGAGAGACACTTTTCATCAAGCATTATAAAATATTTACAGTAATATGCAGTATTATGGTATCACAAAATCAAAATGAAAATTTTCACCAAGTGAACTCAAATACACAAAATATTATAATCTAACAGAGAATGAATTCAAATAAGTATCCTGAAGAAATTTAATTAGCTATAAAATTAGCTACAAAAAATGTGATAACTTCAAAAAGAAAATTAGCAAACAGGAGAACGTTACCAAAGAGATTGTAATTCTAAGAAAAATCCCAGAAATTCTGCAGAGAATTTATCAAGAACTCAATAAATGAAATGAAGAATGCATTAGAAAACATTGAAAATAGATCAGATGGAAGTAAGAATAAACGAGTTTGAGGAAAGGAATATAAAGAAATTGTTCAGGGTGAAGGATGGGAAGAACTAACATTTTCTAAAAGTGAAGAAACCTTATGAGAACTATCAGACTCCAGTAGAAAAACCAAGATAATGATAATGAGTATATAAAAAGAAAAAGAGGTGGAGAAAGGAGCAGACAGCGTAGTTAAAGAAATAATTGCTGAAAACTTCCTTAACCTGAGGAAGGAAATGGATATACAAGCTCTTAGGAAAACTTTTTATCTGAATGAAAACTACCTTATCTGTATCTGATACAAAAATATCAAAAGTCAGTGATTTAAAAAAGTGAAGACAGCCAGGGAGGAGGGAAAGAAGCAGTAACCGAAAAAGTTACCAACACTAGGCTACCAGCAGATTTATCAGCAAAAACTCTATAGGCCAAAACAGTGGAATAACATATTCATAGTATCAAAGGATAAAAATTACCAGCCAACAATATTGTCTGGCACAGATATTCTCCACATATGAAGGAGAAATAAAAGCTTTCCCAGATAAATAAAAGCTGAGGAAGTTTACCCTTACTAGACATGCTTTACAATTAATTTTAAAAGGAGCTCTTCAAGCTGACAAAAAGATGAAAGTACACAAAACTCTGATTAAGATAATAGGTAAAATTAGAAAATTGTGATTCATTTTTAAGAACAGTATATCAAACATTTATAGCGTAAAGTTTAAAGGAAAATAGCATTGAAAATAATTATAGCTAGCACAACTTGGTTATAAAATCACAACATAAAAGGAGATTACTTTTTGACACCTGAAATATAACAGGAGAAGTATAAAATAATAGACATTTTACAGGTGAATGGAGATAAATTTTTATCAACATAAACATGGTTATTTTACCTATGAGATGATTTAGGTAAACTTTATGGTACCAGCAAAACAATAATCTAGAGCAGAGACATTAGGCATAGAAAAGGGGGAAATAGCAAATCATCATGGTAAATCAGCAACTTACGAAGGTAATTAAGAACAGAAAGCAAAACAATGAAAGATGAAATAACCAGAAAACAAAAGATAAAATGGCAAAAGCAAATAATCACTCTAAATGTAAAAGGAGTAAAGTCACAAATAGATAACAATAAAAGAAGAATTACAGGCCCATACACCTGCTGAAACTGGATGCAAAATTCTCAACAAAAAAATAGCAAATCAAATGCAACAGTACATTAAAATAATTATTCACCACGACCAAGTGTGATTTGTTCCTGTGCCACAGTAGCTGTCAATATTCAGAAATCAGTCAACTTAATATACTACACAAATAAAGGAAAAGATAAGAAACATAGCATCCTCTTTATTGATTCAGAAAAAAATTTGGCAAAGTACAGCATCGATTCTTGATATAAACTCTTAACATGTAGGGATAAAGGTAATATATCTCAATATCATAAATTTCATATATGAAAGACCCACAGCTAATGCCAACCTCAATGGGGAAAAACTGAAAGTTTTTCTTCTATGGTCAGGAATAAGACAGGGATGTCAACTCCTACCACCATTATTTAACATAGTAATGGCAGTCCTAGCCTCAGTAATCAGGGAACAAAAATAAATAAAAGGCATCCGAACTGGCAAGGAAGAAGTCAAACATTCACTATTGGCAGAAGACATGATACTCTATGTAGAAAAGCTTGAGAATTCCACCAAAAATTGTGAGAACTGAAACACGAATTCAGCAAACTCACAGGATAAAAATCAATGTACACAAATCTGTTGCATTTCTCTACACAGATAAATCAAGGAATCAACCCAATTTACAATTGCACCAAAAACCATAAGATACTTAGGAATAATCCAAACAAAAGGGGAAAAGAGATATGTATTCTGAGAACTATGGAACACTTACGAAAGAAATTGAAGATGACACAAAGAAATGAAAAATCTTTCCATGTCCACGGTTTGGAAGAACAAATATTGTTAAGATGTCTATACTAGCCGAAAAATCTACAAAATTAAGGCAGTCCCTATCAAAATAAGAGTAATATTTTTCACACAACTAGAACAAACAGTCCTAAAATTTGTATGGAAACACAAAAGACTCCAAATACCCAAAGTAATGTTGACAAAAAAAGCAAAGCTGGAGAAATCACAATTCTGGACTTCAAGTTCACTGAAAAGTTGTAATCATCAGGAAGTGTGGTAGTAGCAGAAAAACAGATGCAAGGATCAATGGGACAGAATAGTAATCCCAGAAATGAACCCACAACTATGTGGTCAATTGATCATAGATAAAGTGGGAAAGGATACCCACAGGGGAAAAGACAGTCTCTTCAAAAAATGGTGCTGGGTAAATTGGAGATAACATGTAAGGGAATTAAACTGGACCACTTTCTTACACCATACACAAAAGTAATTCAAAATTAATGAAAGACATATCTTTGAGATGGGAAACCATAAAAATCCTAGAGGACAAGAGACAGCAACCTCTTTGACCATTGTCAAAGTAATATCTCACTAGACCTGTCTCTGGAGGCAAGGGAAAGAAAAGAAAACATAAACTTCTGGCACGTCATAAAAATAAAGACCTTCTGCACAGTGATGGAAACAATCAACAAAACTAAAATGCAGCCGACCAAATTGGAGAAGATATTTGTAAATGGCATATCTGATAAAGGGTTAGTATCCAAATACTATAGAGAACTTATCAAGTTCTCCACCAAAAACCAAATAAATCAGTTAATAAATGGGAAGAAGACATAGATATTTATTTCCAAAGAAATCCAGATGGCCAATGGTCACAGGAAAACATGCTTCATATCACTCATCAGGGAAATAGAATTCAAAGCCACAATGACATATCACATCGCAGCTGTCAGAATGGCTACAACTAACAACTCAGGGAACAACAGTTGTTGGCAAGAATCTTGAAAAAGGGGGACCATATTACACTTTTGGTGGGAATGCAAACTGGTGCAGCCCCTCTGGAAAACAGTGTGAAGGCTTCTCAAAAAATTAACGATAGAACTCCCCTATGACCCAGCAATAGCACTGCTAGGAATTTACCCAAGATATACAGGAGTGCTAATGCATAGGAGCACATGTACCCCAATGTTTATAGCAGCACTCTCAACAATAGCCAAATCATGGAAAGAGCCCAAGTGTCCATCAACTGATGAATGGATCAAGAAGATGTGGTTTATGTATACAATGGAATACAACATGGCAATAAGAAAGAATGAAATTTGGCCATGTATAGCAACATGGATGGACCTTGAGGGTGTTATGCTAAGCGAAATAAGTCAGGCAGGGAAGAACAGATACCATATGTTTTTACTCATAAGTAGAACAGGAGATACTTAACAGAAGATCATGGGGGAGGGGAAAGGGAAAACTAGTTGGGGAGAGGGAGGGAGGCAAACCATGAGAGACTCTTAAATACTGAGAACAAACTGAGGGCTGATGGGGGTGGGGGAGAGAGAAAGGGGGGTGATGGGCATGGAGGAAGTCACTTGTTCGGATGAGCACTGGGTGTTATATGGAAACCAACTTGACAATAAACTGAAAAAAAAAGGAAAAAATTAAAAAAGAACTACTAGTAAGTCTTACTTTTTCATGAGTTAATAAAGAAGCAAATATATGACTATAAAAAAAGAAAAGAGAATAATGGAAAGCACAACATATTTTATTTTATTTTATTTTATTTTTAGACAAATAGTTTATTGTCAAATTAATTTCCACATAACACTCAGTGCTCATCCCCACAAGTGCCCACCTCCATGCACATCCCTCCTCCCCCCAACATCCATCAGTCCTCACTTTTTGTCAGCATTCAAGAGTCTCTCATGGTTTGCCTCTCTCCCTTTCCCCCACCATTTCCCCCGTTCTTCTCCCCCTTGTTCCTCCGTCAATTTCCTCCTAATCCTCCTATACGTGCAAATATATGATATTTATCCTTCTCTGCCTAACTTATTTCTCTCAGCATAACACCCTCAAGGTCCATCCATGTTGCTACACATGGCCAGATTTCATTGTTTCTCATTGCCATGTAGTATTCCATGGTATAGATAAACCATATCTTCTTGATCCATTCATCTGTTGATGGACAATTAGGCTCTTTCCATGTTTTAGCTATTGTGGAGAGTGCTGCTATGAACATTGGGGTACATGTGCGCCTAGGCATCAGCATTTCTTTATTTCTTGGGTAAATTCCTAGCAGTGCTATTGCTGGGTCAGAGGGGAGTTCTATTGTTAGTTTCCTGAGGGACCTCCACACTGTTTTCCAGAGAGGCTGCACCAGTTTACATTCCCACCAACAGTGTAGGAGGGTGCCCGTTTCTCCACATCCTCGCCAGCATCTAGCGTTCTCTGATTTGCTCATTTTAGCCACTCTGACTGGCCTGAGGTGGTATCTCAGTGTGGTTTTGATTTGTATTTCCCTGATGAGGAGGGATGCTGAGCATCGTTTCATGTGTCTGTGGGCCCTCTGGATGTCTTCTTTGGAGAAGTGTCTGTTCTTCACTGGGTTGTTTGTTTTTCGGGTGTGGAGTTTGGTGAGTTCCTTATAGATTCTGGATATTAACCCTTTATCTGATATGTCATTTGCAACTATCTTTTCCCATTCTGTTGGTTGCCTATTAGTTTTCTGGGTGGTTTCCTTTGCTGTGCAGAAGCTTTTAATCTTGATGAGATCCCAATCATTTATTTTTGCTCTTGATTCCCTTGCTTTTGGGGATGTGTCAAGTAAGAAGTTGCTGCGGTGGAGGTCAAGGAGGTTGTTTCCTGCTTTCTCCTCTAGGGTGTTGATAGTTTCCTGTCTCACGTTCAGGTCCTTTATCCATTTTGAGTTGATTTTTGTGCATGGTGTGAGAAAATGATCTAGTTTCATTCTTCTGCATGTTGCTGTCCAGTTCTCCCAACACCATCTGTTAAAAAGGCTGTCTTTTTTCCATTGGATATTCTTTCCTGCTTTGTCAAAGATCAGTTGGCTGTATACTTTTGGGTCCACTTCTGAGTTCTCAATTCTGTTCCATTGGTCTATGTGTCTGTTTTTGTGCCAATACCATACTGTCTTGAGGATGACAGCTTTGTAGTAGAGGCTGAAGTCTGGGATGGTGATACCTCCCGTTTTGGTTTTATTTTTCAGTATTACTTTGGCTATTCGGGGTCTTTTGTGGTTCCATACAAATTTTTGGATAGTTTGTTCTAGTTTTGAGAAGTATGCTGGTGCAATTTTGATTGGAATTGCATTGAATGTGTAGAGTGCTTTAGGTAGTAATGACATCTTAACTATATTTATTCTTCCTATCCATGAGCATGGAATGTTTTTCCATTTCTTTGTGTCTTCTTCAATTTCCTTCATAAGTTTTCTATAGTTTTCATCATACAGATCTCTTGTATCCTTGGTTAGGTTTATTCCGAGGTATTTTATGGTTTTTTGTGCAATTGTGAATGGGATCAGTTTCTTGATTTCTCTTTCTGTTGCTTCATTATTGGTGTATAAAAATGCAACCGATTTCTGTACGTTGATTTTGTACCCTGCAACTTGGCTGAATTCTTGGATCAGTTCTAGTAGGCTTCTGGTGGAGTCTGTCGGGTTTTCTATGTAGAGTATCATGTCATCTGCGAAGAGTGAAAGTTTGACTTCCTCTTTGCCAATTCTGATGCCTTTGATTTCCTTTTGTTGTCTGATGGCTGATGCTAGGACTTCCAGCACTATGTTAAACAACAGTGGTGAGAGTGGACATCCCTGTCGTGTTCCTGATCTCAGGGGGAAAGCTCTCAGTTTTTCCCCGTTGAGGATGATGTTAGCTGAAGGCTTCTCATAGATGGCTTTGATGATGTTTAAGTAGGTTCCTTCTATCCCAACTTTCTCGAGAGTCTTTATTAAGAAGGGATGCTGTATTTTGTCAAATGCTTTTTCTGCATCTATTGACAGGATCATATGGTTTTTATCTTTTCTTTTATTGATATGATGGATCACATTGATTGATTTGCGAATGTTGAACCAGCCCTGTAACCCAGGAATGAATCCCACTTGATCTTGGTGGATGATTCTTTTGATATGCTGCTGGATTCGATTTGCAAGGATCTTGTTGAGAATTTTTGCATCCGTATTCATCAAGGATATTGGCCTATAGTTCTCTTTTTTTGTTGGATCTCTGTCTGGCTTGGGAATCAGAGTGATGCTGGCTTCATAAAATGAGTCCGGGAGTTTTCCTTCGACTTCTATTTTTTGGAATAGCTTGAGAAGAATTGGGATTAATTCTGTTTTAAATGTCTGGTAGAATTCCCCAGGGAAACCATCAGGTCCAGGGCTCTTATTTGTTGGGAGATTTTTGATCACTGATTCGATTTCTTCACTCGTTATGGGTCTGTTCAGGTTTTCTATTTCTTCCCGTGTGAATTTTGGTAGTGAGTGTGTGTTTAGGAATTTGTCCATTTCTTCTAAGTTGTCCAATTTGTTGGCATATAATTTTTCATAGTATTCCCTGATAATTGCTTGTATTTCTGAGGGGTTGGTTGTAATAAGTCCATTTTCATTCATAATTTTGTCTATTTGGGTGCTCTCTCTTTTCTTTTTGATAAGCCTGGCTAGAGGTTTGTCAATTTTGTTTACTTTTTCAAAAAACCAACTCTTGGTTTCATTGATCTGTTCAATTGTTTCTTTGGTCTCTATGTTGTTTATTTCTGCTCTAATTTTTACTATTTCTCTTCTTCTACTGGGTTTAGGGCGTTCTTGTTGCTCTGCCTCTAGCTCCTTTAGGTGAGCTGTTAGATTTTGGACTTGTGCTTTTTCTAATCTCTTGAAATAGGCCTGGAGAGCAATGTACTTTCCTCTTAGGACTGCCTTGGCCGCATCCCATAGATTTTGAATTGTTGTGTTTTCATTTTCATTTGTTTCCATATATTTTTTAATTTCCTCTCTAATTGCCTGATTGGCCCATTCATTCTTTAGAAGGGTGTTCTTTAACCTCCATGTTTTTGGCGGTTTTCCAGACTTCTTCCTGTAATTGATTTCAAGTTTCAAAGCATTGTGATCTGACAGTGTGCATGGTATGATCTCTATTCTTTTATATTTATTGAGGGCTGCTTTATGTCCCAGTATGTGATCTATCTTGGAGAATGTGCCATGCGCACTTGAGAAGAAAGTAAATTCCCTGGCCTCAGGATGTAAAGTTCTAAATATATCCGTCAGATCCATCTGGTCCAATGTGTCTTTCAAGTCCATTATTTCTTTAGTGATTTTCTGTCTGGTTGACCTATCCATTGCTGTAAGCGGAGTATTAAAGTCCCCTGCTATTAGCACATTCTTATCTATAAGCTTGTTTCTGTTTGTGATTAATTGTTTTAGATATTTAGGTGCTCCCATATTCGGTGCGTAGACATTTATGATTGTTAGTTCTTCCTGATGGATGGACCCTGTAATTATTATGTAGTGCCCTTCTTCATCTCTTGTGATTGTCTTTAATTTAAAGTCCAGTTTGTCTGATATAAGTATCGCTACTCCGGCTTTCTTTTGATTTCCTGTAGCATGATATATATTTCTCCATCCCCTTACTTTTAATCTGAAGGTATCTTCCCGTCTAAAATGAGTTTCTTGTAGACAGCATATTGATGGATTTTGTTTTTTAATCCATTCTGCTACCCTATGTCTTTTGATTGGAGCATTCAGCCCATTTACATTCAGTGTTATTATTGAAATATGTGGGTTTAGAGTCTTTGTATCTTTTGTAGGGTTCATGTTTGTGGTGGTGTCTCTGGTATCTTTGTTCCTTGCAACCTTTCCTTCAGAGCATCCCCCTCAGGATTTCTTGTAGGGCTGGCTTAGTGGTGACAAATTCTTTCAATTTCTGTTTATTTGGAAAGGTTTTTATCTCTCCTTCTATTTTGAATGACAGGCTTGCTGGATAGAGGATTCTTGGCTGCATATTTTTACTGTTCATCACATTGAAGATCTCCTGCCATTCCTTTCTGACCTGCCAAGTTTCAGTAGATAGATCTGTCACCACTCGGATAGGTTTCCCTTTGTATGTTAGGGCCCTTTTCTCCCTAGCTGCTTTCAAAATTCTCTCTTTGTCCTTGTATTTGGCCATTTTCACTATGATATGTCGTGCAGAAGATCGATTCAAGTTACGTCTGAGGGGAGTCCTCTGAGCCTCTTGTACTTCCACATTTACTTCCCTCCCCAGGTCGGGGAAGTTCTCTTCTATAATTTGTTCCAGGACTCCTTCAGCACCTTTCCCTCTCTCTTCCTCTTCTGGGATTCCTATGATACGGATATTGTTGCGTTTGACCGTATCGCTGAGCTCTCAAATTCTTCTTTCCTGTTCCTGGATCAGTTTGTCTCTTTTTTTGTCAGCTTCTTGTTTTTCTATAATGGTGTCTTCTAAATCACTTATTCTCCTTTCTGCCTCTTCAATTCGTGCATTGGAGGCCTCTAATTTATTATGGATCTCATGTATCGCATTTTTTAATTCGTCATGCCTATTTTTATTTTCCATTCTGTCTGTAGCCATAGTTTCTTTGATGTCCCCTGTTTTTTTTCAAGCCCAGCTATTAATTTTACCATTATTATTCTAAAATCTTGTTCAGTGATGCTGCTGATATCTGTTTTGAGCAGTTCATTACCTCTCATTTCTTCTTGGAGTTTCTTTGTAGGAGAGCTCTTCCGTTTCGTCATTTTAGTTAGCTTTCTGGCTCTAGTTGGTTTTAAAGACCTGTTATGCTCTTTGTTTCTATGAGCGCTGCTATATCCAAGAAAACTCTTTGACTTTCCAGGGACTATCCTTTCAGAGAGTTTTTTTTGAATGGTATCCCTTAGTCTCTCTTGTTGGGACCTTGGTTATTTTATTTTCCTACTCGTAGTGATATTTGGGACTCTCCACCTTGTGCACTCTAGCTTGTTTCTTGAGGTAGCCCTGGAAAAGAAAACAGACAGACAAACACACAGGGAGCAGGAGCACACAAACGCACAGGCTAATTCAACTAACATGCAAAGCGAGAGGAAAACGAAAAAGTTAAGAGAAAAGACGGAGGAAGGAGGGCGAATAATATGTAGTATAAAATACATAAAAGGGTCAAAAAGGGGAAAAGGAAAGGAAAAAAGAAGAAATCCGATGGACAAAGAACGGTTTAAAGCATATACCTGGATTTCCCAGCTACAGTTAAATACCCGTGTGTATGCAGTGCTGGTTGAAGAGCATAGAGAAAGAGAGAGAAGGCGGGGCGGGATGAGGCAAAATTGGAAATAGAATGAACAGGCAGGAGGGATAAGAAGCTTTATTCAATGAGGTAAATGGTAGAATATGGTTGGATAGGTGAGAGAAGGGTGCTGGAATTATTCAAAGAAACTGTATAGTCTAATTACTCCTGAGAGAAATAGCTGAAAATGTCAGTAGGTGTAGAATTTACATTTACAGAATGGACTCGTTGTGATTGTTTAAACAAGCTGTCGACCAGAGTTAATCAGGTCAGTGTTCTGGGGAAAAAAGAGAGAAAAGAGAAAGAGGAAGAAAAAATGAAAGAAAAAAAAAGGGAAGAAAAAAATAGGAAAAAAAAAAGAAAAAAAAAGGGAGGAGGGCACCTCTCAGGCAAGGATGGGCGTGATGGGCGTGGTGTGATCCAATGACTCAGGCGGGAGCTCTGCCTTGGAGGTTGTGGGGAGGAGAGTGACGGTGCTCCAGTCCCTTCTTGAACCAAGCGCTGCACCTCGCTTTTTTGGGCGTGTAAACTCCCCGTACCGGGGGCGCAGCCGAAGTTGGTTGCACTCTTCAACCCAGGTCATTTCCAATCTCCAAATCCCTGTCTGTGTGTCCCGCTGAATTTGCCTTATACACATCTTCCCAGGCAACCCCCTCGGGCAATTCCAGGCTCCCTGCCGAGCTCTGCGGGTGGAGTCAGAATCCCTGCTTTCTTCTCTGGGTCAGGCTGGTGCGCCGGGGCGGGGGCTTGCCTGCCGGGTGCTCTGAGCCCAAGCCCGCTGGAGTGAGGAAAACCGGGTCCCTCTATGGCTCCTCACCCGAAACACGAACTCACAGGCAAATTTCCCAGTTTTTAGTTCTTTGCCTTCCCTCTTGAGTTCCAGCCAGCCAGGAGCATGGACGCCCGGTGTCCGCACGGCTCTTTCAGGGGCCCCAGCCGCCCCGGAGCTACAATGGCGGCAGGCGCGCCACCTCTCTGAAGTCCATCCTCCAGGAGCCAGCACAAAGAAGCAGTTTGTGTGCTCAGCCCCCCCAGAACCAGTTCGCGCGAGGGGACCTGGTGTGCAGGTATTTGGCAAGTACGGTCTTTCTATGCACCGAGCAGAGGTTCCCCCCCCCCCTAGCGGAGGTTTTTCTGTTTCAGACTCTCTCCTTTTCCCCTCTCACTCCCCGTAGAGGGTAGAGGGGGATCGCCTCCCACCCTGGAGTCTCCGATCCCGGCCCGATTTTATCTTCCCCGGTTCGCACTCACGTTAGAAGGCTCTCTCAGTGGATTCTGCGTCCTTTTTCTCCCAATCTCTCAGGTTTTGTAAGGTTTCCAATGGCTTCAGATCTTTTCTGTGTGATGTATGGGCGCGAGTGCAAGTACGGAGCTCCTTACTTCTCCGCCATCTTCGGAAGTATCTTTTAGAGTTTTAAAACAAAGTACCTCTTTCATACCCTTCATGTGCCTCTAATTTCATTATACCTCTTACTCATTCAGTTATCAGCTTCTATTATTTTCCCCAACCACTTTATATTCGCCACTACCTCTTATCCTTTCTCAGTCTTTATTTTTTCTTTATTGAGATTTAAATGACTAATAAAATAATAAGATATTTAAAGTATACATTGTAGGGGCGCCTGGGCGGCTCAGTCGGCTGAGCGTCCAACTTCAGCTCAGGCCATGATTTCACAGTTCGTGAGTTTCAGCCCCACGTCGAGCTCACTGTTCTCAATGCAGAGCCCACTTCATATCCTCTGTCCTCTTCACTTTCTGCCCTTCTCCCACTCACGTACTCTCGTTCTCAAAAATAAATAAAAAGTGAAAAAAAAGTATACATTATGATGTATGATACATATACATACACTGAAATTTCCCTCATCTAGTTAATTAACAAATCTATCACCTCACATGTTAAAAAAAAAACACAAGTTCTACTATCTTATCAAATTTCAAATATACAGTATAGTGTTACCAACTATCGTCACTGTCTCTGTCTCTCTCTCTCTGTTTCTCTCTGTCTCTCTGTGTATATATTCATCTAGTAATAAGCATTTAGATAATTTAAACATCTTGGCTATTGTTATTAATGTTGTATTGAATATGGGAGCTCACATATATCTTCCATATCTTTTTTTAAATTTCTTTTGGTTATATACCGAGAAGTGGGATTGGGATTGCAAAATCATATATTAATTCTATTTTAAATTTTTAAATTAAACTACATACTATTTTTTATAATGACTGAGTTAATTTGCATCTCCATTGATCTGTGCACCAGGGATCCATTTTCTCCAAATCTTCACCAACATTTATTTCCTGTTTTCTTGATGATGGTCATGTTACAGGTGTGAGGTGAAACTGTATTGTGCTTTAGATGTTTATTTCCCTGATGATTAGGAAACATTTTCTTATGTATATTTTGGCCATTTAGATATTGTTGAAGCATTTCTATATAGTTCTTCCCATTTTATATGTGAATATTTGAGTTTCTGCAATTGAATTGTGTGTTTTTATATCTTGTATATTAATTCTTCATCAGAAATATTATTTGCAAAGATTTTATTTTTTTTTAATTTTTTATGTTTTATTTATTTCTGAGAAAGAGAGAGAGCCAGCGTGAGCAGGAGAGAGTCAGAGAGAGAGGGAGACATAAAGTCATAAGCAGCCTCCAGGCTCTAAGCTAGCTGTCAGCACAAAGCCCAATGAAGGGCTTGAACCCACAAACTGTGAGATCACGACCTGAGCCGAAGTCGGATGCTTAACCGACTGAGCCACCCAGGAGCCCCAGGATTTTCTATTCTCTAGGTTGCCTTTTCATTTTATTGATGGCTTCTATTGCTGTACATCTGTTTAGTTTTAAGAAATCCCACTTGTTTATTTTTGTTTTTGTTGCCTGTCTCTTGGTGTCTAATCCAAAAAATCATTGCCAAAACTGAGGTCAAAAAATTTCCCCCTACATTTTCTTCTAGAATTTTTTTGGTTTCAGGTCATACATTCAAATCTCAAGATTACTTAGGTTATTCAGGGTCTTCTGGACTCTGTATGGAATCCCATACCAAATTTAGTATTGTTTTTTCTGTTTCTATGAAAATTCCACAATAATTTTAATAGAGATTCCATTAAATCTGTAGATTGTTTTTGGTAGTATGGTCATTTTAATATATTTTTCTTATCAACGAGCATAAAATATATTTGGTTAAAATTATTCCTAGGTATTTTATTCTTTTTGATGTTACTGTGAATGGGATGTTTTCTTATTTATCTTTCTGATAGTTAGTGTATGGAGAGACAACTGCTTTTTGTATATAGATTTTGTATTGTAATATATATATCTTCCTTAAGTTAAGAGTCTGTTTCTCGATTTGACTCTTTCTCCTTTTTGTTTCCCTTTGCTCATTTGTTTTATTCCTTAAATTTCATATATGAGTGAAATCATACTATTTGTCTTTCTCTGACTACTTATTGCTTAGCACAATACTCTCTATGGCCATCCATGTGTTCACAAATAACAAGATTTCATTATTTTAATAAATGAGTAACATTCCATTCTGTATATTTATACCACATCTTTATCCATTCATCAATCAATGGACACTTAGACTGTTTCCATAATTTGGCTAGATAATACTGATATAAACATTGGGGTGCATGTATCCTTTAGAATTACTAGTTTTGCATTCTTTGGGTAAATATATACTAGTGCAATACCTGGATCATAGGATAGTTCTATTTTTACCTTTTTAGAAAGCTCGATATTGTTTTCCACAGAGACTGCATCAGTTTACACTCCCAGAAACAGTGCAAGAGGGTTCCCCTTTCTCCACTTTTTTGCCAATACCTTTACTCAAGTCATGTATCATTGCTAGCAGTTTTCTGGTGTAGTATTTTGGTTTTTCTAAATAGAGTATAATGTCATCTGCAAATAGTGATAATTTTACCTCTTTTTTTCTTTATCACTATCATTTGCATATTTAATTACAATATGTCTTGGTGTTTGTCTGCTTTGTTGATTTTGATTGGAGTTCTCTGTGTCATCTAGACCTGGATGTCTGTTTTCTTTTCTAGATTCAGGACCTTTTCAGCTATTTTTTCTTCACATAAATGTTGTGCCCCCTTTTCTCTCTGCCCTTCTTCTGGCACTCCAATTATATGAATGCTATTACATTTTATGGAGTCACTAATTTCCCGAAGTGTATTCTTCTGTTGTATAATTCTTTTTTTCCTCTTTTCCTCAGTTCCATTGTTTTCCATACTTTATCTTCCAGGTCACTAAATTGTTTCTTGGCTTTTTCCAATCTGCTACTCACTACCTCAAGTATACTTCTAATCTCTTTTATTCCACTCTTCATCTCTGATTGATTCTTTTTTCAACATTTTAATCTTTGTGGTAAAGGTCTTACTGATGTCTTCTATTCTTTTCTTAGGCCCAGCCAGTATTCTTATGATTGTTTCTTTAAATTCTTCATCAGTCATGTTATTTATAAATGTTTTGCTTAGATCTCTGGCCATTGCCTGATCTTACTCTTTCGTTTTAAATAAATTCCTCTGTCTTGGCATTTTATCTAAGTCTCTGCCTCTTTCTGTTTGTTAGAAAAAAAAACAGTTATTGGGGAACCTGGGTAGCTCAGTCAGTTAAGAAAAAAACCAGTTATGCCTCCTGCTCCTGAATGTAATAGGTGTATGAAAAAAAGGTCCTGGAAAGCAAAGAGCTGCTTCAATGAGTGTCTCCCAAGTGTTCTGCATACACTCTGCTGTTGTGTTTTTGTTGCCCTATCCTTCAAGCCAGTCGTCTGCAGAGGTTCTCCTTGCCTACTGTGGGCAGTGTTTGGTTCCTGGCCTAAATATAGTGAGTTTTAACTGGATGTGCTCTGGTCTGTTTGTGAAATGAGACCTGACACCACTTCTACTGGAATTGGAGCCCTACACAACTCTCTGGCCAGGAGATGTGGTTCAGGGAGGGTTTCTGCTGGTCTTTTGGTGCAGAGGCCTGATGTGCTGGGACTGAGGCAAACTTGACTGAGGACAGTCCCACTAGAGCTCAGGGGACTGGGATCTGGTGTATGCAAGTTAGGCAATCAGTACTGGAGCCACCTTATTTCCAGGAAGTGGCTCTATATTTATGCTGAAGGGCAGGGGAGGACTGTTGTCTCAGGCAGCTCCTTTGTTTCTGGAGATGTATTTCTGTGAATGATGCCTCTTAAGGATACACTCTTAGAAGGGCAAATAATGTCTCTACTGTGTATTCCAGGTATTCTTCAGATCACTGTTTCCACCATGTGTGCCTCTGAATTGTTTGATTGCCTTCTCTCCAGGACAGTAGAGTGCCCTCCAGGCTCTATCTCAGCCAAGCCTGCTGACCTTTACAAATTTAAGACTTAAAGCCCAGTTGGTTGCAAGAACTCACAAGTTTAACCCTCTCCTTTCCAAGGCAATGACTTTGGGGAAACATTCTCTTTGTGCCTTTTCCTATGTGTTCCCCTCTCTCTCATCATTTTCTGTGACTATGACTCTCGCCCCTCTGCAGCACCCTAAACTTTATCTTCACATTTCCTACCTTCTTTAATATACCTTTTCTCTCCCTTTAGCTACATAGCTTGTCCTCTCAGTCCTCATGTTGATTTCTCAGGTATTTATGATGATTTGATAGTTTTCTAGTCATTTTTGTGACACCAGGAGATCCTAGGATCCTTCTACTTTGCCATCTTCTTTCTCTTTTTCTGATAGTCTGTAGTTTCCGTTTCACATACCTCTACTCTGATCTTTTTTATTTCATTACTTTTACAAGCTTTGGGCTTAGTTTGTTATTTTTCTGGTTTCTTGAGGTGTAAAGTTCAGTTGTTTGATATCTTTTTTTTTTCCAATATAGGCATTTAATGCTATGAACTTCCCTTTTCATAATTGCTTTTACTTCATTCCCTAATTATTATCATATTTCATTTCCATTTTTTCTCAATATATTTTTTTCAATTTATTTGTTATTTTTTTCTTTGACCTATCGGTTGTTCAGTAGCATGCTGTTTAATTTTTATATCATCAGAAATTTTCCAGTCTCTTTTAATTGATTTCTATTTTCATAGAGCTGTGATTGGAAAAGATGTTCAATACTAATTCAATATTCTTAAACTTATTAAGAGTTGTTTTGTGGCTTATATTATGATCTATTCTGGAAAATGTCATATGTATACTTGAGAAAAATATGTCTTCTGCTTCTTTTGGATGGAGTGTTCAGTATATGTCTCTTAGGTCCTTCTGGCTGGAAGTGCAGTTTAATCCAATGTTCCTTTACTGATTTTCTACCTGAATGGTATGTCTTTTGTTGAAATTGGGCTATTGAAGTCTATACTATTATAGTATTGCTTTCTATTTCTCCCTTTAGGTCTCTTAACATTTGCTTTATATAGTCAAGTGTTCCTATGTTAGATGAAGGAATATTTATAATTATTATATCATCTTTTTGGATTGACATCTTTATCATTACATATGACCTCCTTTCCATCTTATACAGTCTTTGGTTTAAAATCTATTTTGGCTGATATAAGTCTAGCTATCCTGGCTTTCTTGTGGTTTCCAACTGGATGGAATATCTTTTTGCACCCTTCACTGAATCTATGTGCATCTTTAGAGGTGAAGTGAGTCTGTTCTATGCAGCATATGGTTGGATTGTCTTTTTTCAAATCCACTTAGCCACTCTGTGCTTTTTATTTGGTGAATTTAATCCATTTATACTGAGTAATTACTGATATGTAAGAACTTATCAATGTCATATTACTAATTGCATGTTGGTTGTTTTGCATTGCTATTGTTTCTTTTTCCCTCTGTATTTTCCTTCTTTTGTAAAGTGTTTTGTTTTGTTTTGTTTTGTTTTGTTTCATGATGGGTATGCTCTGTTTCTCTTTTTTTATTTTGTATTTTGTGGGTCTACAACAAAGTTTTATTTTGTGGTTTTATGGAACTTACAATGAATGTTTTAAAAGTAAGCTTTTTATTTTAAGGTGATAGTAACTTACTTTGACTGCTAAGAAAGATTTCACCTTTTTGTCCTCCTTCCTTTTATGTTATTAGTGTCACAATTAATCTCTTTTTATCTAGCGTATTAGTTATCAATTTATAGTACCTATGGTTACTTATACTATTCTTTTTCTTTAGTCTTTATGCTGTAGTTTAGTATTTAATACCCCATCCTATTGTAAAGTTACAGTTTTCTAAGTCTGACTATATACTTTTCACCTATACCAGTGTGATATGTGCTTTCATATGTGTTTATGTTACTGATTGACATATTTTCATTTCAGGTTACAGAACTTTTTTCAGCATTTCCTACAAGTCAAGTCTAGTGGTGGTAAATTTCACCAGCTTTTGCTTGTCTGGAAAAGCCTTTATTTCTTTTTCATGTCTTAACGATAACACTGGAAGATAGAGTACTCTTGGCCAACAATGTTTATCTTTTAGCACGCTGTGTGCTGCTCTCTTCTGGCCTGTAGAATTTTTGTTGAGCAATCCACTGATAACCTACTGGAGAATCCATTGTAATTTACATTCATTATTTCCTGGATGCTTTTAACTTTCTTTATCACCGATTTTTGACAGTTTTATCATAATGTGTCTGGGAGAAATTTATTTATTTACTTTTTGCATAGAGATAACAGGGTAAATATTAGCGTCATGGGCTTATATGTTCAAGTCTTTCCCCGGGTTTGGTAAGCTCCCAGCTATTATTATTTAAATAAACTCTCTGCCTCCTCCTCTCTCTCTTCTTCTTTAGAATATCCAATTATTATAATATGTGTGTGTCTTTATGAAATTATGTAGGTTTCATAGGCTTGTTTTTCTCTTTTTCAGATATTTGCTATTTCTTCTTTTTTTTTATGTTATTTCAAAATTTCTATTTTCTGAGTTACTTTTTCTTTCTTCCATCTGTTCTGTTATATATACTCCACTGTGTTCTTCGTCTGATTCACTAACTTCTTCAACTGTAGAATTTATGTTGCTTCTTTCTTAACATTTCAATCCTTTAGGTAAAAATTTATTTTATTCATATATTTTATTTCTGATTTCATTGAATTCTCTTTCCTTGTAACTTACTGGGTTTTTTAATGACAGCAGTTTTCAATGTTTTATCACTTAGATTGTAATATTCCATGCATTTGAACTTTGTTGGTAGATAATTTTCATTTTCTTTGTGTGCTGCTATATTACCTTGATTTTCCATTTTGTTTATGTTCATGTATTTTTTTTTTTGCTTTTGCATTTGAAGTGACAGATATTTCATTAAATCTTTGCTCTCTGCCTTCATATGGGTGTTATGCTCTATAGTGTTATTATCTATTTTCCCCTTGGGTTTGTAAAACAGTATCTGTTCCATTCTTCTTGCTCCTTCTTGTAAGTAAATTTTTAAATTTGTATTTGTACTTTTTTTCCCCCAATTCATTCTACTCACTGTAGAAATCTCTTGTTTTCCAGATTGTGGCACTATAGTTGAGGTTTGTGATTTATCACTTGTCCAGCTGCCTTGTCTTGTTTACTTAGTGCTCTCCCTTTTCACTGGAGTTGATTCTCTTGAGCCCATTCTGGAGCTGGCACAAAGACCTGGCAACAGTGTATTGAGAGTTACGGGTTCAGCACTCAGTACATTGGGGGTTCCCATGGACTCTGTAGGAAGATCTACAGTGTTGTCACTCACTGAAGGTCCTTGGTGGACTTTCTTCTGAGCACAATCCCTTTAACACTATTTGAAATTCTTATATGACTTTTTCCAAATATCCTCTTTCCCCTAAGTTGTAGAGCTCTTACTTTAGTACTCCAGGTGTTGGTGGAGAGACTTGGGTTTCTCCAGCTACAATCTGCTTATGTGAAGTAGCTGGGCACTCACTCAGTGCTTTCCTTTTGCCCATAGGAGAGATTGCCATCACCAGGTAAATCATTCACACTCAATATTCTCTTGGGAAAGAAACAGTGTCAGGAAAGTTTCTCTTACCACCTCTGCCAGAACAAAATTCATATTTTTCTTTGTTTTTCTTTTTCTCCAATGTTTGCTGGAGTTTCTCCCTTCAGAATGAATGAACTTCTGCAAGTTCTATCTTGTGTATGAGTGCCTGCCTGTGACAGGATTCATACAATTTTTGCTCTACAATGAAAATAAAAAGGTCTAGACAGTTTTTCTGGTTCCACTGAATATAAACCCCATATAAGTTTTATTGTTACTCACTGGGCAATATTTATCATGGTGTCTTGGAGTACTGTGCTAGATCTCCAAATACAGAGGCACATTTGTTCACATATAGATCTCTAATTTGTTGATTAAAAGGGTGAAAACAGGAGGAATGTCATATGCTGCCATGTTGCTGACAACATTGGAAACAATTTTTCTTCTAATCTCAAATGTTTTTCACCATATTCTGCACCAATTCCAAAAATTCATGTATAAATTGAATACCATATTTGAAAAGCCATGCGTTAGTACTAATATTATCAGCTGTACAACATTTAAGTTTAGCTATATACCATATGCCAAACAAGAGACTTTTGCCAATGGCCTAGAAATAAATCAATTACAGAAAGGAGCATCAGGTATTAAAAACAGCATGCTTAGAGAAATACCCACTTTTCTCACTATAGTTCTGCTGTTAATCTACCAGCAACATCTCATGTGGTCTGTATCAAAGAGGCCCATGCTTTGAATGCTGAATTCTAAGAGGAAATATTCTATAAGAAAACTTTGACTGTATGATTTTAAAATCTCCCTTACAGTTAAATATTTCTAAAATTATACCAGGCATTAAAAAAAACAAGGTCTTGTAATAATTTATATTAAACACAGTAACTGGTTAGTAGCTTTGTTTGCTTCCAGCTCACAACCCTTGAGAACTGGGTTATTTCAGAAAATATCTAAGAATGGTTAAGATAGAATATGCTGAATTTTTGGGTTTCATGATTTTTGTATGGTGTGTGTACACATGGATAGATATATGACAGATATATAGGTAGGTAGGTAGGTAGGTAGGTAGATAGATAGATAGATAGATACAGAAGATATAGGTATAGATGCTAGAAAGTTGGAGAAGCAAAAAGGGTACATAGTGAGGCAGAGGAAAAAAGAATTATTTGAAAGAATGAATCCAGACTGATGTAAATCGTTTCTCAAAATCTTTCTTAATCTAGATTCATACCTGTGTGCCAACTCAGAGGGACTTATAATTGACAAAAGGTTTACACATATAAATCTAGAGTATTCAAAAGGCTTTACTTATTTCAAAGCAATATCTGATGAATATATAATGTACAGCTACATAATTACTCCTTATAAAAGTATTAATCATGATGACTGTAGTTTTGAAATTTTGAACTATACAAATATGTATTTTGAATACATGTTTATTTTTTGGAAATAATACCTAGTAATTAATAGTATCATCATTAATATTAATAATGTTATTTTATTTTTTTTGTTTTTATTTTTATATTTTTAGAAACAGAGTGAGAGTGTGAGCAGGGGAAAGGGGCAGAGGGAGACAGAGATAGAATTTTAAGTATGCTCCATGCTCAGCACAGAACCTGACACTGGGCTTGATCCCACGACCCTGGGATCATGACCTGAGCCAAAACCAAAAGTCAAATACTCAACTGACTGAGCTACCCAATAACGTTATTTTAATCTACATTTATTTTATATATATTATATAATACACATCTATTTATAAATAAAAAACAAAATGTTCATGCACCTACAAAAATATCAATTTCCACTAAAAATGTACATGCTATTAGTGTTAAATAATGGTACTGGATTAGCTCTTTCTTTCTGATACCATATATTTAATATTATCAAATTGAGAAAGCTATATTTGAAGGTCCTGTGACTAAATAAATGTTGGTTTTCTGTTTTCTTTGGCTTATTCTCTGTTTTCCTGATTTTAAGTGTGGAAATTACAGAGATGTTTTCAAAACCATCTGGTTATATTTGTAAATAATATTTTTTCAATACTTAAGTGATAATTTTTAATATTCTTTACAATACAATAGTGTTTGGAGTCAAGGTCAATGTTCCTAAATATATTAATGGCTCTGAGGAGGAAAAAAGAAAGTTTTGTTTGTTCATTTTTCAGAAGATTCAAGAGTCTTTAACCATACAACTACCTAGAAGCTTTCAACATGTAATAAAAATCACATTTGGAATTAAGTGATAAATTATATTATTATCTATGGAAAATTGTGAGCTATATTATGAGCAATGACTTCATCTTTAGATTCTGGAACAGTGGATAGCAAATAGTGAGTACTCAATATCTGTTGAATAAATTAACGTATTAATATTCCATTAAGCATCATTCTTCCCCTTTGGCAACTTTCTAAAGCAAAACCCTTCAACTAAGACAATTTTAGAATATTGAAAATGTATGTAAAAAAATGTAAAAATAAAAAACAGCAATATAAGGAAATCATATCAGGCTTTAATAAAATATTTATCATCTTAGTCACAAGAAATGCATTATTATTAAATTGTATATGTATATAATTTAGATATATGACATATATTATATAATATACAATTATATATTTTATATATAAATAAAATTGTGTATATAATTATTATGTTGTGCACCTATAATTAACAATGTAATATGTCAATAGATCTAAAAAACATACAGCAGAACTTTCAACAGCCTTGTAAGAAGTTTACTTAGTTATTGAATCCTTGGTAAATATCTTTAAACTTTTCTATAAGGTAGTTCAGATAATCAAAGAAAACAATGAATATAAAATCACTTTATAAATTCCAACATATTATTTGAATGGAATATATGGCTATTACAATGAACAGAGTGATGAGTCATCCTCAAATACAACTAACCCATAAAATGATAAGAATATTGAAGGAAATGTGATTGTGAGTAGAGAATGTGTCGCTCTACATTTTGGATGAGCAATACATTTAAATCATTTAGATGGAGTATTGTTTTGCTGCTTACCATCCAAAGATTTTTTGGACTTCAGAAAATTGCAAGCATAAAAAGGCATGTTTAGAAGCACCTGGGTGCCTCAGTAGGTTAAGCATCTAACTTCCGCTCAGGTCATGTTCTCATAGTTTGCAAGTTCAAGCCCCGCATCAGGTTCTATGCTGTCAGCTTGGAACCTGGGGTCAGCTTTGGGTTCTGTGTCTCCCTCTCTGCCCTTTCCCTGCCCTTTCCTCTGTCTTTCTGTCTCAAAAATGTATAAGCATTAAAAAAATTTTAAAGGCATGTTTATATTATATTTATATAAATATACTTATATTTATCACCACATAGTTTTGATAAATATCTGTATATTTTTCTTTAGGATATTTATATGATATGCATTACTAGCAGCTCATAAATAAATGATTTTCAAGACTTGAGGTAATATGAATTTTTATTCCAGAATTGAAATATAAATACTAAGCCACTGCAAGAATATTACTTGTTTGGTGTGGGTTTTTTTCAGTATAATATAAATATGCGTGTGTGTGTGTGTGTGTGTGTACTCTAAAGTTAAACATAAAGTCATTTCTTCAGTAAATAACGAAAAGAAGTAGGAGAAACAAATCAACCTCAACATCTGTGTCTGTGTCTTCTCTAATAATAGTAATGAAAATCACACACCCCCAAAAAAATACACCAGAATTTAGCCAATAAATATTGCAAAAGCAACTAAAGCAAAAGAAACAAGTATGATTACATCTAACTAAAAAGCTTTATTACAGCAAAAAAAAAAAAAAAACACTAAATGAAATGGCACTCTACCGGATGAGACAAAATATTTAAAAATTTTGTATCTAATAGGGGGTTAATGTGCAAAATTTTTAAAGAACTTACACAATTTAATACAAAAAAAAAAAAAAAACCTAAAACCTACCCCAATCAATTTAATTTTAAAAATGAGGAAAGGACTTGAATTGGTTTTCTTCTTATTTCTTTTTTTGCAAAGAAGGCACCCAAAGGGCCAATAGATGAATAAAAAGGAATCACTAATCATCAAGGAATCTAAATCAGAATCACAATGAGATATCATTGCACCTCTCAGAATGGCTATTATAAAAAAGAAAGGAATAGCAAGTGTTTGTGAGAATAAGGAGAAAATGAAAAACTTATTTTATGTACGAGGTATTTTCTTGGTCATAATGTAAATTGGTGTAGCCATTATGGAAAATAGCATTGAGGTTCCTCGAAAAATTAAAAAATAGAATTAACTTATGATTCAGCAATTCCGCTTCTGGTATTTATCCAAAAGAAATTAAATCAATATCTCTAAGAAAATATCTATTTTTGACATATAATTGTCCATCGAAGTTTTATAATCCTTTTTATTGCTGTGGCATCAGTTGAAATGTATCTTCTTTTGCTTCTGATTTAAGTATTTTCTTATTTCTTAGTTGGTCCATTTCTTAGTCCAGTTAACAAAATCCAGTTTTTGTTGATGTATTTAAAAAAACAACTCAATCATTTTATTTTTCTCCTATTTCATTTATTTCTACCCTACTAACAATTGTTACTTTGTGTCTGTAACTCTGGGCTTAGTTTGTACATATTATTGCAACTCCTTTTGTTCTAAAGTTAGGTTGTTTATTTGAGATCTTTCCTCTTTTATAATGTAGGCAATCATCTCTATGAATTTCCATCTTACTACTGCTTTTGCATGATTGCATAAGTTTTGTTATCTCAAGACATTTTCTAATTTGCCTTCTGATTTTTTAATATTTTATTTTTTAATAGTTTATTGTCAAATTGGTTTCCATATAACACCCAGTGCTCATCCCAACAAGTACCCTCCTCCATGCCCATCACCCCCTTACCCTCTCCCCCACCCCCATCAGCCCTCAGTTTATTCTCAGCATTCAAGAGTGTCTCATAGTTTGCCTCCCTCCCTCTCCCCCACTATTTTTCCTCTTCTTCTCCCCCATGGTCCTCCGTTAAGTTCCTCCTAATCCACCTATACGTGCAAACATATGGTATCTGTCCTTCCCTGCCTGACTTATTTCGCTCAGCATAACACCCTCAAGTTCCATCCATGTTGCTACAAATGGCGCCTTCTGATTTTTTGACCCATTGGCTGTTGAAAAGTGTGTTGTTTGAATTCAGCATTTTAAAAATTTTCCAGTTTTTCTTCTGTTATTCATTTCCAGTTCTATTCCATTATGGTTGGAAAATATACTTGGCATGATTTCAATCTTCATAAACTTGTTAAGACTTATTTCATGACTTAACATATGCTCTATCCTGGACAATATTCCATTAGCACTTATAAGAATGTGTATTCTGCTACTGTCGCATGTAATGTTCTGTATATGTATATTAAGTCCATTTGACTCTCTTGTGTCCTTATTGATCTTATGCCTGGATGTTCTATCCATTATTGAAATTCCTACTTTTTTCTGTGTTTCTGAGCATTTTTTACTTCAATTCTGTCAATGTTTGCTTCATATATTTGATGGTAAATGCATAGATAGATGATAGATAGATAGATAGATAGGTAGATAGATACGGATATATGTGTATGTAATTGCTATATATATTTTTTGTAATTGTTATATATTCTTGAATTGATGCTTTTAGCGTCATATAATGTCTTTTTCTCAGTTTTTTTGCTTAATGTCTGTTTTGTCTCTTATTAGTCTATTCACCCTTGCTCTCTTTTGGTTACCATTTACATGAAATCTTTTTTTCATCCCTTTACTTTCAACCTATATGTTTGTTAGATCAAAAGTCTCTTTTAGACAGCATATATTTGGGTCCTGTTTCATTGTTTTTTCTTCCCATTCAGTCACTCTACAACTTTTATTTAGAGAGTTTAATACATTTTCATTTAAATAATCATGATAGGGAACGAGTTACTAATGCAATTTTGTTCTTTGTTTTGTGCCTGCCATAATAATTTTATTTACTTCTTTTCTCTCTTGTTGCCTTTTGTATTTTGTTGATTATTTTTTTAGTGACATGTTTTGCTACTTCTCTTATTTTCTTTTATGTATCTTCTATCGGTATTTTTTTGTAGTTACCATTTGGCTTATATACAATATGCTATAATTATAACAATCTATTTTAAGCTGATAAATTGTGTCGCAGACTCTGGGTCTGGAGTTCTTTCTTGTCCACCAAGAAAGCAGGATTAAAAATGTGAGAGAGGCTCTCCTCCAAAGAAACTCCAAGAAGAAATGACAGCGAATGAACTGCTAAAATCAACGTACAGAAATCGGTTGCATTTTTATACACTAACAATGAAGCAACAGAAAGAGAAATCAAGAAACTGATCCCATTCACAATTGCACAAAAAACTATAAAATACCTCGGAATAAACCTAACCAAGTATACAAGAGATCTGTATGATGAAAACTATAGAAAACTTATGAAGGAAATTGAAGAAGACACAAAGAAATGGAAAAACATTCCATGCTCATGGATCGGAAGAATAAATATAGTTAAGATGTCATTACTACCTAAAGCACTCTACACATTCAATGCAATTCCAATCAAAATTGCACGAGCATACTTCTCAAAACTAGAACAAACTATCCAAAAATTTGTATGGAACCACAAAAGACCCCGAATAGCCAAAGTAATACTGAAAAATAAAACCAAAACGGGAGGTATCACCATCCCAGACTTTAGCCTCTACTACAAAGCTGTCATCATCAAGACAGTATGGTATTGGCACAAAAACAGACACATAGACCAATGGAACAGAATTGAGAACTCAGAAGTGGACCCAAAAGTATACAGCCAACTAATCTTTGACATAGCAGGAAAGAATATCCAGTGGAAAAAAGACAGCCTTTTTAACAGATGGTGTTGTGAGAATTGGACAGCAACATGCAGAAGAATGAAAGTAGATCATTTTCTCACACCATGCACAAAAATCAACTCAAAATGGATAAAGGACCTGAACGTGAGACAGGAAACTATCAACACCCTAGAGGAGAAAGCAGGAAACAACCTCCTTGACCTCCACCGCAGCAACTTCTTAATTGACACATCCCCAAAAGCAAGGGAATCAAGAGCAAAAATAAATGATTGGGACCTCATCAAGATTAAAAGCTTCTGCACAGCCAAGGAAACAACCCAGAAAATTAATAGGCAACCAACGGAATGGGAAAAGATAGTTGCAAATGACATATCAGATAAAGGGTTAATATCCAGAATCTATAAGGAACTCACCAAACTACACGCCCGAAAAACAAACAACCCAGTGAAGAAATGGGCAGAAGATATGAACAGACACTTCTCCAAAGAGGACATCCAGATGGCCAACAGACACATGAAACGATGCTCAGCATCCCTCCTCATCAGGGAAATACAAATCAAAACCACACTGAGATACCACCTCACTCCAGTCAGAGTGGCTAAAATGAGCAAATCAGAGAACTCTAGATGCTGGCGAGGATGTGGAGAAACGGGCACTCTCCTACACTGTTGGTGGGAACGTAAACTGGTGCAGCCCCTCTGGAAAACAGTGTGGAGGTCCCTCAGGAAACTAACAATAGAACCCCCTATGACCCAGCAATAGCACTGCTAGTAATTTACCCAAGGGATACAGAAATGCTGAGGCATAAGAGCACATGGACCCCAATGTTCATAGCAGCACTCTCCACAATAGCTAAAACATGGAAAGAGCCTAAGTGTCCATCAACAGATGAATGGATCAAGAAGATGTGGTTTATCTATACCATGGAATACTCCATGGCAATGAGAAACAATGAAATCTGGCCATGTGTAGCCACATGGATGGACCTTGAGGGTGTTATGCTGAGCGAAATAAGTCAGGCAGAGAAGGACAAATATCATATATTTGCATGTATAGGAGGATTAGGAGGAACTTGACGGAGGACCAAGGGGGAGAAGAAGGGCGGAAATGGTGGGGGAAAGGGAGAGAGGCAAACCATGAGAGACTCTTGAATGCTGACAAAAACTGAGGACTGATGGATGTGGGGGGGAGGGGGGGATGGGCATGGAGGAGGGCACTTTGGGGATGAGCACTGAGTGTTATGTGGAAACTAATTTGACAATAAACTATTTGTAAAAAAAAAAATGTGAGAGAGGCTAATGGGGGAAAAGGGGATTTTAGACATATGCAGTGTTATGGCTTTTGGTCAATACAAAACAAGATTCTGGTGCTGTGTGGAAGGTTGTTTACAGCAAACATGAGGTGCCACCTCTGTTCACCTGAACTGGTGTAAGGGACAAGAGAGGCAGAGCATGCTACCTCAGAGTCAACAGGGCACCTTTCTTTTGCTAATTAGCTCTGCTCTGGGATACTTTGCCCCCTCTGAGGTCTATAGACCTATTTACCTGTTTACCTAATTTGGAACTTCTTTCCTGTGAAAACAGCTTTCTGCTATTGTACTAAGTTGGGGGGCATTTCCACCTTGAATACCTAATCTTGTTTACCTCATCTGTGATGTTTTCATCCTGAGATTCCCTATTCCTATATCTTTATCATATACTGGGGCCCTTTGCCCTGTTACCTAATCTTATTTACCTTATCTTGTTTACCCATCCTATGGCTTTCTAGTTCTTTATGCCTTGTTAACCCATCGGTGCAATCTCAGGGAATTCTTAACCTTATTCCCCACAAATTGAATACAACAACTTGACATATGTCTTCCTCTCATAGTTTATATTATTTTTATATTATTTTTATCACAAATTACATCCTGTATATTGTATATTTATTCATATACTTTTATAGTTAGTTTTCTTTTTCTTTTGACTTCTATACTAGAGTTAAAAGTGATTTTTGCGGGGCGCCTGGGTGGCTCAGTCGGTTGGGTGTCCGACTTCGGCTCAGGTCATGATCTCACAGCTCATGGCTTCGAGCCCCGTGTCGGGCTCTGTGCTGACAGTTAGCCTGGAGCCTGCTTCGGATTCTGTGTCTCCCTCTCTCTCTGACCCTCCCCTGCTCACGTTGTCTCTCTCTCTCTTCTCTCTCTCTTTCTCTTTCCCTCCCTCAGAAATAAATGAAACATTAAAAAAAATTTTAAAAGGTGATTTTTGCACCACTGTTGCAGAGTTACAGTATTCTGTATTTGCTTCTATACTTGTCTTTCCTAGTGAGCTTCCTTTTTACTTTTATATGCTTTCAAGTTGCTTTTTAGCATTCTTTTCTTTCAACTTTCAAGAATCTTTTTAATATTTTCTCAAGAAAGTCTATTGGCAATAACTACCTCAGTGTTTATCTAGGAAAGTCTTTATTTCTCCTTAATTTTTGAAGAATATTTTTCTAGATATAGCATTCTTATCTGGCGAGTATGTTTTCCTCTTCTTTCATCACTTTGAATATCTAATCCCATTCCTTTCTGAACTATAAGATTTCTACAGAGAACACCAGTGATACATTTATGGTAGTGTCCTTGTATGTGGCAAATCATTTTTTCTAGTTATATTCAAAATTCTCTTTTTGCTTTTGACTTCTGAAATTTGAATTTTACTTGATCTGTTTTTGGCTTCTTGTATTCATATGTTCATTTGTTTTCTCAGATTTGGGAAGTTTTAGCATTTATTTCTTTAAATAAGTTTTGTGGTCCCTTCTTTCTTCTACCACTGAGATTCCCACAATACACGTATTGCTTTGTTTATGATGTCTCATAAGTCTCAGGCCTCCTTCCCTCTTTTATTTATTTATTTTATTCTCTTTGTTTCTCTGTATAATTTCAAATAATCCATATTGTGTTCTTTGATTATTCTTTATGCTTGATGAAGTCTGCTTTTGAGCTCCTTTATTGAATTTTTCAGTTTTGTTGTATTCTTCAACTCCAAAATTTCTATTTGGTTCTTTTTAATATTTTCTATCTCTGTTTCTACTATCATTTTTTTTATGCATTGTTTATTGAACTCATTGATCTTTTTTATGATGGTTATTTTGAATTCTTTAGTAATTCATATAATTTTGTTTCATTATGGTCAATTATTCATTTTGTTCCTTTGATTTGACCATCTTTCCTTGTTTCTCCATGTGTCTCATAACTTTATGGTGACATCTGCACATTTGAAAAAATAACCACCTTTTCAAGTCTTTATAGACTGACTTTAAGTAAGAGAAGACCCTAACCAATCAACCTGGCTAGAGATTCTGGGGACCTCTGAATTTTTTTTCCTGGGGGAAGTGAATTCTCTGGGCCTATGCATGCAACTTGTCAATTGGAAAGACTAGATTTATCTTTTTCAGGCATTTATAATCTCTTGCTCCCTCTGGTGTCTGTCTCCCATACTGCAAGACTTTCAGTTTTAAACTCTTATGCTCGGTGGCCACCAGGCATTCAGAGTATGCCAGTTTCCTGTTAGTGTTCCAAGTCTGGCAAGATAGCAGTCTCTTGGGGAATCCTCCAAACACACACACACACACACACCAAAATAGCAGACTTATGCTTCACTTCTCTCTTTAACTTCCTAAGGGAGAAGCCTTGGGGTTTGTGCTTTTACCCAATCGCACAGATCTGTGCTGACCATGGCAAGTCACCCCCTACCCCCACCCAGTGGTCTCTTTTTATTTCAGCAGCCTCCAGGCAGCCAAACTATACTGGTTCAGTCAGTGTTCCAAATGAAGCAAGACTGGAACTAGTCTCTAGGTAAGCCTTTTGAAGAGCCAGAACAGTGGACATGCACTCCACTCCTCTCCCTCCCTCCTAAGAAAGAAGTCTCATGTTATGCAACTTCTCCCAATCACACTAAGCCATGCTGATTACAGCAAGTCACCTGCTTTTTTTTTTAATTATTTTATAAATTTTAAAAAATGTTTTAAATTTATTTCTGAGAGAGACAGTGAGAGCAGGGGAGGGTCATAGAGAGGGAGACACAGAATCTGAATGAGGCTCTGTTGTGCCCGATTCACGAGTCCCCAGAGACCACCAAGGAGCCGACACTGATGCAAGTACAAAAGGGTCTTTATTACAAGCTCGAGTAGGGGTCACCCGCCTACCGGTGTAGTGGCAGAAGGTGAAGCCCTGAACAATAGCGAGTAGGGTTTTTATGGGGTAAGGGATGGTGGTGTTACAGTGCACACGTTGTATGTGTAGCATCATCACATAAGCACCAATTACAATTGTACAGCACCCATGGTAACAGCTTTGACCATTCAGTATCTGTGAAGTGTTCATTACTTTTGGTGGGACCCAATCATGACTTTTGAGGATCCTTTGAAAATGACCAATTATGAGGTGAGTTCAAAGGGCCCACGTGGGGTTCAGGTAAGTGGTGAGTTATTGGTTTGTTTGTTCATATTAACTGTCTTCTGTTCCCAGCCTTGTCTCAGACCACAGGAATGTTTTTTGATTAGCTGATCTGAGGGCGGTCCGAGGATGGGTTTAGCCTTGAGCAATCTGAGGCTTTTCCTGGAACTGGGGCTACATGCAGCCTGAGGTTGCTCTTAATGGAGGCCTTAATTTCAAAATGACATTATGTAGTCTTTTCAGCTCCAGGCTCTGAGATGGCTGTCAGCACAGAGCCCGACGCGGGGCTCAACCCATGAACTGCGAGATCATGACTTGAGCCGAAGTCAGACGCTTAACCGACTGAGCCACCCAGGCGCCCCTAAAGAATATTTTTAAACGTTTATTTATTTCTGAGGGAGAGAGAGAGACAGCATGAGCAGGGGAGGGTCAGAGAGAAAGGGAGACACAAAATCCGAAGCAGGCTCCAGGCTCTGAGCTGTCAGCATGGAACCTGATGTAGAGTTTGAACCCACGAACTGTGAGATCATGACCTGAGTTGAAATCAGACACTTAACTTACTGAGTCACCCAGGCACCCTCACCTGCTGCTTTTCTTTGATCTCAGTGGCCTCCCAGGATCCAACCTGCTCTTGTATCAGCTTTCTGAGTGAAGTGAGGCACAAACCACTTCCATCAGTATATCTGAAAATCCACAACATTGGAGTTATATGCTCCACTCTTTGCCTCTTCTACAAGGAAGAAGTTATGGGCCAGGGTTTTATACCCTGCCACTGAGCTGGGCTGGTTTGCAGGAAGAACTGATGCAGATAAAGTGAAATTCCTCTTCTTACCCAATTCAATGCAGCTGTTCTTGGCTTTGTACTTCCCTGGAGAACTAAAACTTCTTAACTGAACTCTAGAATTCTCATAAAGTTATTTGTATCCTCATATTACTGTTAAATAGTGTTTCTGTCAGAGAACAAGGACTGGTACTTCCTATTCTGCCGACTAGCTGTTACCATGATGGAAAATACCTATGTAGTACATTTATATTATTTAACAATAAAGGGCATTAAATACATGTTTTCCTTACACTGTGTTGTTTCTCTTTCCCTCAGTTTAGAGTGATGATACTATATGCTATCATATTTTTACATCTTTGTTTAGACGTATAGTGTGTTATCAGTCAAAATAAGAACCATTATTAAATAGAAGACTTCCAAAATATATTACTTGTCTTCCCTTAGTGAAAATCCCAAGTGATCTTGATAATATTCCTGGTTTTATTTTTGATGCCAATAATCCCTCTCTTTATATATGTAATCATTTACCTGCTTGGGTCAAACCACAAAACAAATGTTAAGTCTTTTTCCCCCCGCGGATCTTGATTTACACAATAACATATCTATTTTTATGAATTTATGCAAATAACAATAAAGTGATTTATAATCTAGTTTATGGTACTACTGTGATCCAGGCCCCACATAACACTGTGAGCATCCAATGTGTTGTGTCAACCACACAGCCCTACTGAAACTGTGCTTAATAGGTCATTATGTCAGAGAATATGTTTCCAAATATACATATATATGCATAATTATATATTATATATGCACATACATATTTAGTAATTAAAATCAATGTAAAATGTTATCAAATTATTTGAATATATTTTACTTTTTCTAAATGCCTAACTAAAGACTATTTATTTCAAATGTTTGCTGCACCCTAGTGGAATGAGGTAAAATGCCACTGAAAAAAATATAGTAAAACTCATATATCACCATATACATTTGACTAAAAAAAGATATTGAAATAATGTAATACAACATCTGAAGCATTAGATAACCACAGTGTTCCCTAGGATATCTGTGTTGCATGATAAATATGATATTATCTTTATATCATCAATGTTTCTAGATGAATAATAAACATCCTTACAGTTAGTTTACTATGCATTTGGCCAAAATATCTCTAGAAATATGTCATAAATGACACACATCTGGATGGATTATTACATGTTCATTTTTTGTATTTTTTCTTTCTTATGATTTTCATGTTTTGGTATAATATAACATACAGTGTTATATTAGTTTCAGGTATACAACATATTGATTCAACCATTGTGTACATTACTCAGTGCTCACCGCAATGAGTATAGTCACCATCTGTTACCAAAGATAAATCTTGTTCATCAGTCCTATATTATCAAATCCCCATTTTTTTTTCTTTCCCACTTGTATTTGTCTATAACTTGGAATGGGTTTTGATAGGTATTGACACCTGACCATTATGACCAGTGATGAAAAAACTTATGTCAGTTGTATTAATTCTCTATTTAAATGAAACTTCAGTTAATCATTTTGAGGGTAAAACTATTTTCTACACTAAATTGACACCAATAATGATCAATTATATTACTTCCAAACTGTTGCTGCCATCTGGAATAGTTATTAATCAAATGTAACTAGGAGAATAAGACTTTATACTTGTCCTTCATGCAAATATCTTAAGAGTGGGCTTTCCTGATTTTTTCATTCTACAATGAACAGGTGAATTATTGTTTTGACAATGCAGAGGAAGCAATATTTACTTTCATTTATGGAGAAAGAAAAAAGAAGACAGCTGGTATGGTTTGTCTCCTTTGCTCTAAATTGCTCTCAGTATCTACTGTATTTCCTCAAAATACCAAATGAAATCTTTTTTTTTTTTTTTTTATTTTTGAGAGAGAGTTAGAAAGATAGAGCATGAGTCATAGAGGGGCAGAGAGAGAGGGAGACACAGAATCCAAAGGTTCCAGGCTCTGAACTGTCCGCACAGAGCCCGACAAGAGGCCCGAACCCACAATCATGAGATCATGGCCTGAGCCAAAGTCAGCACTTAACCAACTGAGCCACCCAGACACCCCACAAATTAAATATTAAAATAAGGAAACCACTGATTGCCAGATTCTTTGGTGGGGGGATTATTTTAAATGAGAACTGAATGATATATAGTTTTACTAAATTTTGAGAAACTGAGTGGAATTAGATCTATATCAAAATACCTGCCAATTCCTTGTGTTTTGAGATCCTATCAGTTCTTGAGACATATTAGTTTCAAAATAATTGATTCTTCTGTGATTTAAATTATTTAGTTTGCATATTTACCAGGCCTTTTAAAAGGTGCCTTTGGTTGTTCATTTATATATAACCCAGTGATTTAGAACAAGTGTTCTTTTCCTGGTTGGGGAATTAAATGTACGATCAACTAATGACTTCACAGAGCCACAGTTAGTTATATAATTCAAGTCTATTAGCCTCCAGAACAGATCTTGTTAATTAACTCAGAAATTTTCTGAGTAGAGAAGGTGGCTGATGGTTTCTCTACCTCAGCCTATGGTTACTTTGGTCTACTTAAGTAGAAAAAACTCATCTACTAAATAGCCATGGTGTTACTAGTCTTTCCCACAGAGTAGAAAAAAAGGAACATGAGAGAAATACAAAGAAATACAGGTGTAATGAGAAATTCCCCATAAAATGTATATAAGTAGAGACAATGCTCTGTCACATTTTCCCTTAATAATAGAAGCATTTGTTTCCTTGGTTTTCACACTGGAGTGACTTGTCTTGGGATCATATGGAAAAAGCCTTAATCTGGCATCTTGGGATCATATGCCTTAACAAGGCATCTGAGCTTAACTTGGGACCTATTGAATTAAAATATATGTAAGTGATAATTTGCCACTGATGGAAACCACTAATCTCAAGGACTTTAACAAGAAGTATGTGCTGAAGCCCCTAGAACAGTTATAAGAAAATTCTTGGATTCTAGTAGTCGGGACTGAATATGGGGAAATGGGAGTTTTGTGCCTCCAAATATTAGCTGATTTAAAAAGTAATAGAAAGCATCTGACAGTATAAACAGGTGTTGGAGTTATAATGGAAGTTTCCACCAGGTCCATCTTTCTATGTCAGTATTGAAGGATGCTAGTAATCCATGAGATGGGAATCAAATGTGATAATCTGCTTTTAAGAATATGCAATTGAACATTACTCATATATCAAAAATAATGAAATCTTGCCATTTGCAATGACATGGATGGAACTAAGTCAGAGAAAAACAGATGTCATTTGATTTCTCTTATATATGGAATTTAAGAAATACAACAGATGAATATAGGAGAAGAGGGAAAAAAGAGAAGGAGGCAAACCATAAGAGACTCTTAAATATAGAGAATAAACTGAGAGTTACTAGAGGGAATGTGGGTGGGGGAATGAACTAAATGGGTGATGGGTATCAAAGAAGGCACATGTTGTGATGAGCACTGGCTGTTATATGTAGGTGACTAATCACTAAATTCTCTCCTGAAACCAACATTACACTATCTCTTAAATAAATAGAATTTAAATAAAAACTTTACAAAAAAGAAATAGTACAGTATAACCCCCCAAATCATGAAGTTTCATGAGAGATTACACAGTTCATGTAACCGTCATATTTAATCTATATTTAAGCAGTATTCACTAATATACTGTGGTATGGTGTGTTACCTATTCAATCATTTTTGGTATGTCTTTTATATAGTCCTATAATAGAATGATGTATGTGTGATTTAAATTGACATTAATTGTATATAAGAAATTTGTACTAAAAAAAACCATTCTTTGTGAGTCTGGGTTTGAGAAGAGAAAGTCCTAAGTAAAAAACATAGTTTTATATGAATCAAGGAAACTAAATTTACAAAACCCAAGGTAAAGAATATATATATATATATATATATAGGTTTCTAAAAAATCAATTTGTCAACTTCTGAAAGGTAAAACAATTCTTATCAAATTGCAAGGAACTATGTTTTAAAAGTATGAAAGTCATTTATCCACCATAAGTAGTGTTTTTCTTGAAGCAAAGTGAATGCTGGGTAAAAAACAACATTTTTATGAGATCCTTTCCTCTTTTTTAAAAAAAATTATTTTCCTTTTCTCTTTACTTAGCTTAAAAAAGCACTTGGAAAAAAATTATGGTGCATATAAATATGAAGATGGTCTTTTTTTCAGGCAACATCTTGTTTGTTTGAGAATGGTTATTTCTTGGGTAGCCTGGGTGGCTCAGTCAGTTAAGCTCCTGATTTCACTAAGGTCATGATCTCGGGGTTCGTGGGTTCGAGCCCCGTGTCGGGCTCTGTGCTGACAGCCAGCTAAGAGCCTGGAGCCTGTTTCAGATTCTTTGTCTCCCTCTCTCTCTGACCCTCCCCTGCTCACAATGTCTCTCTCTCTCTCTCAGAAATAAAATAAATAAACCAAAAATTTTTTAGAAAAAGAAAATAATTTCTTTTTTAAAAAATTTTTAATAACTTTGTTATGACATAATACAAAAATTGTGCATATTGAATGTGTAAAATTTAGTAAGCTTAGTCATATGTATACATTTTGAAAGCATTATCACCACCAGCATAAACATCTATCACACACTGATCCCATGTTCTTAATCCTCCCTTGCTCCTTCCTCTATACCCACAAAATAACTCATCTGTTGTTTCACTATAGATTAGGTACGATTTTCCAGAATTTTATATAAATGGAATCAGGCAGTGTGTACTTTCTTGAGTTTGGCTTCTTTCTTTCAGCATATTTATTTATTTATTTATTTATTTATTTATTTATTTATGAGAGAGACAGAGAGGGCACAGGAGAGGGGCAAAAGGTACAGGAAGAGAGGTAATTTTATGCAGTGCAAAGCCTGCCACAGGGCTCCATCTCATGACCGGGATATCAAGACCTGAGCAAAACATCGAGTCAGATGCTTAACTGTCTGAGACAACCAGGCGCCCTTCAGCATAATTATCTTGAACTGTATTCATAAGCTTGTATGTATCAATAGTCATTCTTTCTATACCTAAGTAGGATCCCATTGTATGGATGTACCACTCTTTATTTGGTGATTCACAACTGATGGGAATTTGGGTTGTGTCCAGTTTTTGGCTATCAGAAATAAAACTACTATGAACTACCATGTACAAATCATTTTATGTTCATATCAATTTTCTCTTTGGTAAATCCCTGAGTGGAATGGCTGGATTATATTGTAGGTGTGGGTTTAACTTTAAAAAAAAGTCGGGGCACCTGTGTGGCTCAGTCGATTGAGCGTCTGACTTCTGACGCTCATGGTTCATGATCTCATGGTTTGTGAGTTCGAGCCCCACATTGGGCTCTGTGCTGATAGCTCAGAGCCCGGAGCCTGCTTTGGTTTCTGTCTCTCTCTTTCCTCTCTCTCTCTCTCTTTCTCAAAAATGAATAAATTTAAAAAACTTTAAATAAACCTGTCAAGCTCTGAAAAAAGTTGTTATATTATAAAGTTACTTTATATATATATATTATATATAAAACTATAATATATAACTATTTTATATATATATACAAATAAAATGACCAATCCATAAGATGAAAGCGTAAGTGTTATTTTACAAGGGAAGCTTACCATATGGCACTCTGGAGAAACAAGGAAAATTACAGAACTGCAAACTGTTTATAAAGCTTTAACTGAAAAATGGGGTAATTTGAATAATTTAAATTACTAGATTTATTAAAGCTATCAATGCTGCTGCTGTGCATTAAATTAAGTAGTTTGTCATTCACTATTAAAAAGACCACATTTTCTAACAGAACTCTTGTGATTGATGGTTATTGGATGATGGGCCAATTATACCATAGGGATTACTGTTGTTTTGCTCATTCAATATCAATTTGAAAAAATACATTGAAGAGCACTGCTCTTATGAGGTGTTTTGATATGTAGAGACACTAATAAAGAAGTATTTAACCAAAATAACAATTGACTAACAAACATTTCAATATATGACATGCTTCAGAAGTGTGGCCACCTGAAAATACATTGCTATTTCATGTAAAATAGAGTAGAATTAACTGTACATAAATGTCCACCTCATTTAAAACTATTTTAATAATCATTTATGTTATCTTATACCATATCAATTATATTTGATCATATCAAACTGCACCAGGTAAAAATTAGTTCAAAAAAACAGAATTTTTCCCATGTAGAGTGATAAAATGTCTTTCACATAATACAATACAAAGTTTTTTGAGCTGTTTTATAACTTCCACACTTTCTACTGTTGTCTAACAGTTTGAAATATTTCCCATGGCAGCTTAGAAATATATCTTCTGTAGATTATTTTTTTTAATTTCACATGGTGGATCTGTTGATGAATGGAAGAATGAGGCATAACTTTCTGCCAGTTTATAATACTTCATTATTTATTAAGAAAGCTTTAATTGTGGACCATGTCCTAAGAATAACATAATTTCTTTCAGTCAGTGACTTTTTGCTTAAACTTAATTTCAGAGTTAATAGACATGTTAATACTGTTTCACAGCATCTAAGGTATTTGAACTGTGTTTTGGCAATAATTCTTGGCTTCTACCATCATGGTCACTGTAATAAGAGTATTATCTATAAGACAATAGACTCAAAGCTGAAACAAAACTCTAATAAAACTTTAGCTGAAATATTTTTTAAGTAGACTAATTCAAGATAACACAAATATTAGAAAATGTGCGCCTTTCCATCCTCTTTGATGAGTATCTAAATGAAAAGTACAATAAAAACAGTAAAGAATAGACTTTATGTTTCACCTACAGTGAGGATATGACTCTATTATTAATGAGAAAAAAAAGATTCATGAAGCCAATATAGATTATAACTTAAAACAAAAGTATGTCATATTTTTATATATAATGAGTATTTTAAGAGAAAAGAGTTTTATTTATCTTTATATCATTTATTTTTGGGATTTTAATTCAAATGTTTCGCCTTGTTTGACTTATAACTTTTTTTGTTCTTTCATAGTTTACTGTCAAGTTGGTTTCCATATAACACCCAGTGCTCAATCCAACAAGTTCCGTCCACCATGCCCATCATCCCCTTCTCCTCACCCCCACCCCCAACAAAATCAGTTTTTCTCAGTATTCAAGAACCTCTCATGGTTTGCCTCCCTCCCTCTACCCAACTATTTTTGCCCCTTCTCCTCCCCCATGGCCCTCTATTAACTTCCTCCTGATCCACTTATAAGTGAAAACATATGATATCTGTCTTTCTCTGCCTGACTTATTTCGCTCAGCATAACAACAACGAGTTTCATCCACGTTGCTACGGATGGCCAGGTTTCATTCTTTCTCATTGACATGTAGTATTCCATTGTATAGATAAACCACATGTTCTTGATTCATTCGTCAGTTGATCGACACTTAGGCCCTTTCCATGATTTGGCTATTGTTGAGAGTGCTGCTATGAACATTGGAGTATATTTGCCCCTATCCATTAGCACTCCTGTATCCCTTGGGTAAATTCCTAGCAGTGCTATTGCTGGGTCATAGGGGAGTTCTAGTGTTAATTTTTGAGGAACCTCTACACTGTTTTCCAGAGGGGCTGCATCAGTTTACATTCCCACCAACAGTGTAGGAGGGTGCCAATTTCTCCACATTCTCGCCAGCATCTAGAGTCTCTTGATTTCTTCATTTTAGCCACTCTGACTGGCGTGAGGTGGTATCTCAGTGTGGTTTTGATTTGTATTTCTGGGATGATGAGGGACGCTGAGCATCGTTTCATGTGTCTGTTGGCCATCTGGATGTCCTCTTTGGAGAAGTGTCTGTTCATGTCTTCTGCCCATTTCTTCACTGAATTATTTGTTTTTTTG
This sequence comes from Hyaena hyaena, assembly GCF_003009895.1. NCBI lineage: Eukaryota > Metazoa > Chordata > Mammalia > Carnivora > Hyaenidae > Hyaena > Hyaena hyaena. The sequence goes on along the minus strand of NW_024081638.1, from coordinate 511,923 downwards.
GGTGTGAAGTTTGGTGAGCTCCTTATAGATTTTGGATACTAGCTCTTTATCTGATATGTCATTTGCAAATATCTTTTCCCATTCTGTTGGTTGACTTTTAGTTTTATTGATTGTTTCCTTTGGTCTGCAGAAACTTTTTATCTTGATTAGGTCCCAGTAGTTCATTTTTGCTCTTGAATCCCTTGCCTTTGGGGATGTGTCAAGTAAGAAATTGCTGTGACTGGGGTCAAGGAGGTTGTTTTCTGCTTTCTCCTCTAGGGTTTTGTTGGTTTCCTGTCTCCCATTCAGGTCTTTTATCCATTTTGAGTTTATTTTTCTGTATGGTGTGAGAAAATGATCCAGTTTCATTCTTCTGCATGATTAGCTGGCCATACATTTCTGGGTCCACTTCTGAGTTCTCTATTCTATTCCATTGGTCTATGGGTCTGTTTTTGTGCCAATACCATACTGTCTTGATGATGACAGGTTTATACTAGAGGCTAAAGTCTGGGATGGTGATGCCTCCTATTTTGGTTTTCTTCTTCAATATTACTTTGGCTATTCGGGGTCTTTTGTGGTTCCATACAAATTTTAGGATACTTTGTTCTACTTTTCAGAAGAATGCTGGTGCACTTTTGATTGGGATTACATAGAATGTGTAGATGGCTTTGGGTAGTAATGACATTTTAACTATATTTATTCTCCCGATCCATGAGCATGGAATGTTTTTCCATTTCTTTGTGTCTTCTTCAACTTCTTTCATAAGTTTTCTAAGCTATTCATCATACTGATCTCTTATATCTTTGGATAGGTTTATTCCTAGGTATTTTATGGGTTTTTTGTGCAATTGTGAATGGGATCAGCTTCTTGATTTCTCTTTCTATTGCTTCATTGTTGGTGTATAAAAATGCAACCGATTTCTTTACGTTGATTTTGTACCCTGCAACTTTGCTGAATTCATGGATCAGTTCTAGTAGGCTTCTGGTGGGGTCTGCCGGGTTTCTATGTAGAGTATCATGTCGTCTGCAAAAAGTGAAAGTTTGATTTCTTCTTTCCCAATTCTGAGCCTTTTATTTCCTTTTTTGAATGATTACTGATGTTAGGACTTCCAGCACAATGCTGTGAGAGTGGACATCCCTGTCATGGTCCTTATCTCAGGGGAAAAGATCTCAGGTTTCCCTGTTTGAGGATGATATTAGCGGTGTGCTATTCATAAATGGCTTTTATGATGTTTAAGTAAGTTCCTCCTATCCCGACTTTTTCGAGAGTCTTAGAGACTTTATTAAGCAGGGATGCTGTATTTTGTCAAATGTTTTTTCTGTATCTACCAACAGGATCATATGGTTTTTATCTTTTGTTAATGTGATGTATCACATTGATTGATTTGCAAATATTGAACCCACCCTGTAACCCAGGAATGAATCCCACTTGATCATGGCGGACAATTCTTTTTATGTGCTGTTGAATTTGATTTGCAAGTTACCTTGTTGAGAATTTTTGCATCCGTATTCACCAAAGATATTGGCCTAAAGTTCTCTTTTTTTCTTGGGGCTCTGCCTGGCTTGGGAATCAAAGTGATCCTGGGTTCGTAGAACAAGTCTGGAAGTTTTTCTTCCATTTCTATTTTTTGGAATAGCTTTGGAAGAATGGTTATTAACTCTGATTTAAAAGATGGTAGAATTCCCCAGGGAAGCCATCTGGCCCAGGAATCTTATTTGTTGGGAGATTTTTGATAACGGAGTCGATTTCTTCACTAGTTATGGGTCTGTTCTTATTTTCTACGTTTTCCCTTTTGGATTTTGGTAGTGCATGTGCAGTTTGTTGGCATATAATTTTTCATAGTATTCCCTGATAATTGCTTGTATTTCTGAGGGATTGGTTGTATTAAATCCATTTTCACTGATGATTTTGTCTATTTGTGTGGTCTCTATTTTCATTTAGAGAAGCCTGGATAGAGATTTATCAATTTTGTTTATTTTTTTCAAAGAAACAACTGTTGGTGTCATTGTTCTGTTCAATGGTTTTTTGGATTCTATATTGTTTATTTCTGCCCTTATTTATATTTTTTCTCTTCTTCTAATGGGTTTGGGGTCCTCTTGTTGCTCTCCTTCTAGTTCCTTTAGGTGAGCTGTTAGAATTTTTATTTGCACCTTTTCTATTTTCTTGAAATAGACCTGGATTGCAATGGACTTTCCTCTTAGGACTGCATTTGCCGCATCCCAAAGTTTGGATTGTTGTGTTTTCGTTTTTGTTTGTTTTCATATATTTTCAAATTTCTTCTCTAATTGCCTGATTGGCACATTCGTTTTTAGCAAGGTGCTCTTTAACCTCCATGTTTTTGGAGGTTTTCCAGACTTCTTCCTGTGATTGATTTCAAGTTTCATAGCATTGTGATCTGAAAGTGTGCATGGTATGATCTCGATTTTTTTGTTGGTTTGTTTTTTTGAGGGCTGTTTTATGTCCCAGTATGTGATCTATCTTGGAAAATGTGCCATGCGCACTTGAGAAGAAAGTGAATTCCATAGCCTCAGGATGTAGAGTTCTAAATATATCTGTCAAATCCAACTGGTCCAATGTGTCTTTTAAGTTCATTGTTTCTTTTTCTTTTTTTTTTTTTTTTTACAAATAGTTTATTGTCAAATTAGTTTCCACATAACACTCAGTGCTCATCCCCACAAGTGCCCTCCTCCATGCCCATCCCTCCTCCCCCCCACATCCATCAGTCCTCAGTTTTTGTCAGCATTCAAGAGCCTCTCATGGTTTGCCTCTCTCCCTTTCCCCCACCATTTCCACCCTTCTTCTCCCCCTTGTTCCTCCGTCAAGTTCCTCCTAAGCCTCCTATATGTGCAAACATATGATATTTGTCCTTCTCTGCCTGACTTATTTCGCTCAGCATAACACCCTCAAGGTCCATCCATCTTGCTACACATGGCCAGATTTCATTGTTTCTCATTGCCATGCAGTATTCCATGGTATAGATAAACCACATCTTCTTGATCCATTCATCTCTTCATTGTTTCTTTAGTGATTTTCTGTCTGGTTGTTCTATCCATTGCTGTAAGCTGAGTATTAAAGTCCCTTGCATTTAGCACATTCTTATCCATAAAATCGTTTCTGTTTGTGATTTATTGTTTCATGTATTTGGGTGTTCCCATATTCAGTGCATAGACATTTATAATTGTTAGCTCTTCCTGATGGATAGACCCTGTAATATTTATATAATGCCCTTCTTCATCCCTTGTTACCGCCTTTACTTTAAAGTCCAGTTTGGGGCTCCTGGGTGGCTCAGTCGGTTAAGCGTCTGACTTAGACTCACGTCATGAAGTCACAGTATGTGGGTTCGATCCCCGTGCCGGGCTCTGTGCTGACAGCTAGCTCAGAGCCTGGATCCTGCTTCGGATTTTGTATCTCTCTCTCTCTCTCTGACCCTTCCCTGCTCACGCTGCCTCTCTACCTCTCTTTCTCACTCTCTCTCTCCCTCTCTTTCTCTGAAATAAATAAAACATTAAAAATTAAAAAAATAAAGTCTTGTTTGTCTGATATAAGTATGGCTACTTTGGCTTTTTTTTTTTTTTTCACTTCCAGTAGCATGATAGATAGTTCTCCATCCCCTTACTTTCAATCTGAAGATGTCCTCAGGTCTAAAATGAGTCTCTTGTCGACAGGAAATAGATGGATCTTGTTTGTTTCTTTTTAATCCATTCTGATACCCTATGTCTTTTGATTGGAGCACTTAGTCCATTTACATTTAGTGTTATTATCGAAAAATATGGGTTTAAAGTCATTGTGTTCTGTGTAGGATTCCTGCTTGTAGCAGTGTCTCTGGTATCTTCTGTTTCTTTTAACATTTCCCTCATAGAGTACCCCTTAGGATTTCTTATAGGGCTGGACTAGTGGTGAAGAATTATTTCAATTTTTGTTTACTTGGGAAGACTTTTATCTCTCCCTCTATTCTGAATGACAGGCTTGCTGGATAGAGAATTCTTGGCTGCATATTTTTCCTGTTCATCACATTGAAGATTTTCTGCCATTCCTTTCTGGGCTGCCAAGTTTCAGTAGATAGGTTTGCAACCTCCCTGATAAGTCTCCCTTTGTATGTTAGGGCCCTTTTATCCCTAGCTGCTTTCCAAGTTCTCTATTTTTCCTTATATTTTGCCAGTTTCACTGTAATATGTCATGAGAGGTATGTTCCTTCTATGCCTACTTTCTTGATGATTTTTATCAAGAAAGGATGCTGTATTTTTTCAAGTGCTTTCTGAATCGATTGAGAGGGTTGTGTGGCTCTTATTCTTTCTTTTATTCATGTGATGTATCACACTGATTGATTTGTGTATATTGAACCAGCCATGCATCCCAGGAATAAATCCCACATTATCATGCTGAATAATTCTTTTAATGTGTTGTTTCGTAGTATCTTGTTGAGAATTTTTGCAACCACGTTCATCATGGAAATTCATCTGTAGTTTTCTGTTTTAATGGGTTCTTTGTCTGGTTTTGGAATCAATGCTGACCTCATAGATTGAGTTTGGATGTTTCCCTTCTGTTTCTTTTTGTTTTTTTTTTTTCATTTTTTTTAACAGCTTCAAATTAATAGGTGTTAACTCTTCTTTAATGTTTGGTATAATTACCTTGGAAAGGTCCTGGACTCTTTTTGTTGGGAGATTTTTATTATTGATTCAATTTCTTTCCTGGTTATGGGTCTGTTCAAATTTTCAACTTCTTCTGTTTCAATTTTGGTAGTTTATATGTTTCTAGGAATTTGTTTCTTCCAGAGTGCTCAATTTGTGGGCTTATAATTTCTCATAATATTCTCTTATTCTATGTATTTCTGTGGTGTTGATTGTGATATATTTTATTCATGATTTGTGTATTTGGGTCCTTTCCTTTTTCTTTTTTATCAGTCTGGCTAGGGGTTTCTTAATTTTGATAATTCTTTCAGAGAACCAGCTCCTCATTTCATTGATCTGTTCTAGCATTTTTGTTGTTGTTTTTTGGTTTGGTTTTATTTTGTTTTATTTCAATATCATTGATTTCTGCTCCAATCTTTATTATTTCCCTACTTTTAATGGTTTTGAGCTTTATTTCCTGTAATTTTCCTAGCTAATATAGGTGTACAGTCAGGTTGTGTATTTCAGGCCTTTCTTCCTTCTTTAGGAATGCCTGAATTACTATATACTTCCCTCTTATGACCACATTTGCTGTATCCCAGAGGTTTTGGAGTGTTGTGTTTTCATTGGCTTCCATGTACTTTTTAATTTTCTCTTTAATTCCTTCCCCCCTCTCCGCTGCTTTCATAATTATTTCTTTGTGTATTTTGTGAATTTGATTATGATATGAATTGGTTATGGTTGGTTTTTGTTGAATATAATGGGAGTTCTCTGTGCTTCTTGGATTTTGATGTCTGTATCCTTCCCCAAATTAAGAAAGTTTTCCACTATAATTTGATCACATAGAACTTCGACCCTTTTTTCTCTCTTTGGCTCTGGGACTCCTATGATTTGTATGTTATTCCATTATAAGAAGTCAGTGGGTTCTTTATGTCTTGAATCATGTTCTTTTGCCTTAGTTTCCCTCTTTTTTGTCTGATTCCTTATTTTCCAAATTTTATCATCATATTGTTGATTCACTGCTCTCCTTCGTCCATCTATGCCATCATGACATTCATTCGAGATTCCACCTGATTTATGGCATTTCAATTTCTGCTTTACTAGATTTCAGTTCTTTTATCTCCACAGAAAAGAAATTCTCTGTTGTCGTCTATGCTCTTTTTCAACCCCAGCTAGTGTTCTTATAATCATGATTTTAAATTTTAGTTCAGGCATCTTACTTATATCTGTATTGATTAAATCCCTGGCTGTCATTTCTTCCTGTTCTTTCTTTTGAGGAGAATTTCTTCATTTTTCATTTTGAAGGAAGAAAAAATTAATTAAATTAAAAATTAAAAACAAAACCAAAAAATCTCAAATAAAGGATGATGAATCTTGGGTGTGTTTCTGTCTGCTTCTAGAAAGCAGCTTGATGAAATAGAGAAAAAAGTGAAATGAAAGAAAAGAAAATTTTTAAAAAATGAAATAAATAAAATTCAAGTAATAAAATAGAAAAGATAAATAAATGAAAATAAAAAGAATATTCTCTCTGTATCCAAGAAAAAGGAATGAAAGAAAAAAGAAAAATGCAAAGAAAGCAATGTAAGCAAAAACAGAAGTAAAGAAGATGAACAAATACACGAACTAACAACAAACAGAATGAAACCCGGATAAAGTTACATCCAGTTTCCCCTAGAACTGAATCTTTCAAGCACAGTATAGTCCATTCACTAAGCAGGTGGAGGGATTTGTGCTGTTGTTGTGTGGATGTGCAGTTGTGTGGGGCTTGATATAACAGTTCCATTCTCCACTAGGTGGCGGTGCTTAGCTTACTTGACTGGATCCCTGTGTGTGCACATATGCACATATGCAGTAGAGTTGAAAATGTTTTAACGCAGCTCACTAGTCTGTGCTGCATGAACTTCACATTCTCACCCACTTGCGATCAAATATCCTTCTGTCTCAGGCCTCTGTCAACTCCCTTTCTCTACCCTGTTCTAGTTCAAGCTGTGTTTGTCACATGGTCCCTCCCTCCAGGGTTTATCTCAGATAGGGTTGTATTTCAAAACCCCACACTTCAGAGACCCCTTTGGCTTTGACCCCTGCTGACTCTTTGGGGGAGGATTTCCCTGAACAATACTGGCTTTCCTTAGGAAATGTTTCTAAGATCACACAGCAGCAGAGGTTCAGAGATTTTGACAAATCACAACACACAGCAAGAACCAGCTTTCACTGCATTCTGGCATCTTTGTCCTAATACCAGAATATGTAGCTGTTCTCTGGGGTCTGGCCATGTGGTGGCAGTATGGCAGTATGGCTACTACCAAATGCACTGAAAGCAGGAGACTGCTTCTCTCTGTGTGGTACATGGACCCCTCAGATCCTGCTGCCTGATCTTGGGGTTTTGCTCTACTTCTTCCCCAGAACACCACCAGGCACAGAGCTCTGAACCTTCAGATTCTGCATCCCACTATTTATAGAATGCTGGTAATATTGAAACCCTCTTCTTTTTCCTTGTCAGTGATTTTGGTGAACAGATTTCTTGTTCAGTCCCCTGCAAGTGTTTTCATTCTTTCTCTCCAGCTACTTTCAAGGGAAGTGCTTTCCTTGCATGATCCCACTGCGCAGCTCTCTCCCCCTTTCTCTTTCTCTCTCTGTCCTTTCTCCACGACAATGGATTCCTATGGTCTGCAGCTCCACTGCTTCTCTACCCCAATTCACCTCTCTGCACTGCATACCTGCCAAGTTCTGTGGCTCAAGAGTGTTGTTTGAGTGCTGCAGAGTGTTGTGTTATTCCTCAGATTAATTGTCTAGGTATTCAAATGGTTTGGTGCTGGTCTAGCTGTGTTTCAGAGACAGGACAAGTACATGGTCTCCATACTGCTCTGCCATTTTAACTCCTTCTGCTTGTTATATTAGTTTCTCAATATGATACATCACATTAACAAAATGAAGGTTAAAAACCATATCATCATCTTAATTAAAAACTATTTCATTGTATATATTAATGCATATGATTATTCAGTTATTTTCCTATCAGTATCAAAGATTTTATGACATACTTCACAGTAGATTGAGATATACTCAGTGAAGACACTGTGATTGAAAAATTGTATACAAAGCACAGCTGGAAACCATTTGTGTTTTCTAGCCAGTATTGTAAATGGTCTTTTGGTAGTGTTTTTAATCCAAGAACCACTCTAAAAGTAACCATTACTAATGGTCCAACCTGTAGCCATTTTCTTAGCTATTTCTTTTATAAATTTTGATAATTGATTTGTCTTTTTCCTTATTAGTATTCTTGCTACAAAATTAATACGGTCAGTATACCTCTGATTTTGTACTCTAACCAGGACATAACACCAAAATTTCCCTACATTTCCTCTTGTTTATTAAGAAATCTGCTGCAGGGGTGCGTGGGTGGCTCAGTCAGTTAAGCATCTGACTTCGGCTCAGTTCATGATCTCACAGTTCATTGGTTCAAGCCCCGCATTGGGCTCTGTGCTAATGGCTAGATCAGAGCCTGGAGCCTTTCAGATTCTGTCTCCCTCTCTCTCTGACCCTCCCCTGCTCACGCTGCCTCTCTCTCTCACAAATAAATAAAACATTAAAAAAAGAAATCTGTTGCAAGGAAACAATTAAATTTTGTCAAACTATCTGATTGGAGAACATATAAGAGGAAACCAAAGTTATGAGATATTAAAATAGTTTTAAAAACATCAATTGGTGTTCGATTGAATTATTCTTGGACTTGGTCACTTTTCTAATTATCTCCTCCTCCTCTTCCTCCTTCCCTCCCCTCCTCCTTTATTTTTCCTCAAGCTTATATCCTTTTTTATGGACCTGGACTGATGGCCCTGAGTTAATACAGTTTCCTACATCTCCATCTATCTTTTAGTCCAAGCTCAAATTAACCCCTTATAAACACCCATGGTAACAACTAAGGACAGCATGCCTAACAGTAGAACTAGGGAGTACTATGTTATTTAATATTAAAGACAAGTGAGGAAAATTATCAAGCAATTAAAGTAGTAAAATCTGTCAGAGAAGTCAATTAAGTAAACTTTGAAAATTATTAGTCATTGTAGACATTAAAAACATAGTTAGCATTACAGGCCATATATCAAAATGTGACTATAACTTAAAGCAGATTATAAAGATAGGAAGAGAAAAATGTTTTATGAAAGCCTGTAATATCTCAATACCTATGTGTAATAAAATTTTGATGTTTGGGATTCTTGTTTTATTAAGTTGCCTTATATTAATTGTTTCAACTTTGGCATATCTTATTCAGTTATTTTAAGTGCTTTCATTATATATATAATGAAATATATATTGTACTAGCAATAAAGAATATATTATACCCAACATTATGCAATATAATTAACATTTTTCATATTATTTATGAAGTGAGAGTAAGGATTTAATTTTACTAATTTTTCATTTTCACATTTCCATGTATTTAATTTACATTTTCTTTTTTTTAATTTTTTTAAGGTTTTATTTATTTCTAGGAGAGAGAGAGAGACAGCGTGAGTAGGGGAGGGTCAGAGAGGGAGGGAGTCACAGACTCTGAAACAGGCTCCAGGCTCTGAGCGGGCAGTCAGCACAGAGCCCGATGCGGGGCTCGAACCCACGACCCGCGAGATCATGACCTAAGTGAAAGTCGGATGCTTAACCGACTAAGCCACCCAGGTGCCCTTAATTTACATTTTCAACTAACATTATTAAACAACAATTCTTGAAAGTGTCCTTACATTATGGACTCCAAAACAAGATGCAAAACTGAAAATAAGAAAGGGGCACCTGGATGGCTTAAGCCATCAGTTAAGCATTCAGCTCTTGATTTCAGCTCAGGTCATGATCTCAGTTTGTGGATTCGAGTCCTGCTTCTGGCTCTGTGTTGACAGTGCACAGCCTGCTTGATATTCTCTCTCCCTCTCTCTCTGCCCCTCCTCCCTCATGCTCTCTCTCTCTCTCTGTATCTTTTTCTCTATATATCTAAAAATAAATCTTTAAAAAAGAAAAGAAGAATAGCAATTTTTACTTGTCTTAAAAAAGTTGACAAAATAACAGTGTTATTTCTGACTGATTTTAAAATAAGAAATCCAAATCTCTTTTAATATTGGCATAAATTTTATGTAAATGTGAAAGATTAAATACAAACTAAACTGTCTAGTTTAGGCATTTTTTTTTACTGACAGTCACTGTGTAAAAAATGTATGTGTATACAGGTCAAAAAAACACTAAGTTCTAAGAAAATGTACAGAAAAATTAAAGATTAATGGTATAGTCTAAGATATTTAAATTTACCCCTAAGACAGTTTTCAGTTTATGCTCTGACCATATGGATCTCAAATTTAAGCAAAAACAGATTTTTTCCTTTTAAATTTGTATTTCCCCAGTGCCAAAATCATTAAAAACGTTATTGTCTTACATTTTATCATTAGCCTATAATTTTCATTTTATTCACTATTATTATTTATTTTCTATATATCTAGAGTTTTCTTTGTTAGAAGATTCTTTTGATAGTGATTTCAAAATTTCTGTTTCTTTGTATTCCATCTTTGCTGCTTTTGTTTAAGGAATTTGTCTCTGTCATCTAAGTTTTTTTAAATTAATGTTTATTTATCTTTGAGAGAGAGAGACAATCAGTCAAACAGACAGACAGAGACAGAGTACAAGTAGAGAAGAGGCAGAGAGAAAGGGAGATACAGACTCTGAAGCAGGCTCCAAGCTCTGAAGTTTCACCACAAAGCCTGACTAAGGGCTCTAACCCATGAGTTGTGAGATCATGAACTGAGCCCAAGTTGGATGTTTAACTGACTGAGCCATCCAGGCACCCAGAGACAGAAATAGAGATTCCCAAGCAGGCTCCACACTGCCAGTGCAGAGACTGATGCAGGGCTCAAACTCATGAACCTTAAGAGCATGACTTGAGCTGAAATCAGGAGTCAGATGCCTAACTGACTGAGCCACCCAGGCATCCTTTCATCTCAGTTTTTAATTGATTAGGATAAATATTTTTATAACATTCCTTTATTTTCTTTTTAGCATATTCATGATCTGTAATTATATTACTTCTTTTACTTGCAATGATAGTAAAAAAAATTGTATTTTCTCCATTTTTTCTCATTTATTCATAGCAGTGTATTAATTTTGTCCATTTTTTAAATAAATCAATTTATTTGTGTTTAATATTCTTTAATTATTTGTATGTTTACTATTTCATTGTTTTTGTTATTATTGTTTTTTTCCTTTTGTATTTACTTTGGGTATGTTATAGTTCTACCTTATTTTGATATAAATTAAGTGTTAATTTTAAATCTTCTTTTATTCCATAAAAAATAAATCTTCTTTTATAATATAAACATATAGTAAAAGAAATTTTGAACCAGCAAAGGTTTTAGCTATTTTTTGCATATAAATAATGTTTTCATTATTATTCATGTAAAAGCATTTAAAAATTTTTTCACAGTGGTTTTTCTTTTGACCAATGGATTATTTGAAATGTGTCATTTAAATTATAAATATTTAAGGCCTATTTAGGAGTGCTTGGGTGGCTCAGTCCGTTGGGCCTCCAACTTTGGCTCAGGTCATGATCTCACAGGTTCGTGAGTCCAAACCCCGTGTAGGACTCTGTGCTGACAGCTCAGAGCCTGGAGCCTGCTCTGGATTCTGTGTCTCCCTCTCTCTCTGACCCTCCCTGGCTCACACATACACACTGTCTCTCTCTCTCTCTCCCTCTCTCCCTCTCTCAAAATAAATAAACATTAAATTTTTTAAAAAGACATATTTAAATGTTTTCTTTGTGTCTAATTACTTTTATTGTGTCATAAAACATAACTTAGAATATTTCAAACTTTCAAAGTGTATTGAGATTATTTTTACTTGAAAAATTATATTCAAGATAGTTAAAATACAGGGCAGTCTTGGCTTCAGGAGTAGAATACATCTACTCTTACAAGCATCTCTCATAAGAGATTCATCTCTTACATATGACACCCAGTGCTCATTCCAAAGAGCGTCCTCCTTAATGCCCATCATTCATTTAACCCATCCCCCCAACCTCTCCTCCAGCAGCCCTCAATTTGTTCTCTGTATTTATGAGTCTCTTTTGTTTTTCCTTCCTCTCTGTTCTTATCTTACTTTTCCTTCCTTTCCCCTATATTCATCTGTTGAGTTTCTCAAATTCCACATATGAATGAGATCATGTCTTTCTCTGACTGACTTATTTCACTTAGCATAATATCCTCTCGTTCCATCCATGTTATTGCAACTGGCAAGATTTCATTCTTTCTCATCACCAAGTAGTATTCCAAAGTACTCCACTTTTTTTAATTTTTAAAAGTATTTTATTTATTTTTGAGAGAGAAATAGAGGCAGCATGAGCAGGAGAGAGTCAGAGAAAAAGGGAGATACAGATTCTGAAGACAGGCTCCAGACTCTGAGCTAGCTGTCTGCACAGAGCCCGACGCGGGGCTCGAATCCATGAACTGTGAGATCATGACCTGAGCCAAAGTCATACCCTTAACTGACTGAGCTACCCAGGCTCCCCTATACACTTATTTTTTTTTATTTTTTTACATTTATTTATTTTTGAGAGGCAGAGACAGAGCACAGGTGGGGGAGGGGCAGAGAGAGAAGGAGACACAAAATCCGAAGAAGGCTCCAGGCTCCAAGCAGTCAGCACAGAGCCTGATGCGGGGCTCGAACTCACAAACTGTGAGATCACGACCTGAGCCGAAGTCAGAAGCTTAACCGACTGAGCCACCCAGCTGCCCCAATACACTTCTTTATCCACTCACCAGTAGATGGACATTTGGGGTCTTTCCATAAGTTGGCTAATGGCTGATAGCACTGCTATGGACATTGCAGTGCATGTGCCCCTTAAGATCAGGATTTTCGTATCCTTCAGAAAAATACCTAGTAGTGAAATTTCTGGGCCATAGGGTAGTTCTATTTTTAATTTCTTGAGGAGCCTCTACACTGTTTTCCAGAATGCCTGTACTAGTTTGCATTCCCACCAGCACTGTAAAAGGGTTCCCCATTTCCTGCATCCTTGCCAACATTTTTTGCTTCCTGAGTTGTTAATTTTAGCCATTCTGGTGTGAGGTGATATTTATTTGTGGTTTTGATATGCATTTCCCTGATGATGACTGTTGTTGAACATCATTTTCATGTGTCTGTTAGCCATTTGGATGTCTTATTTGGAAAAGTGTCTAATCATGTTTTCTTCCATTTCCTGACTGGATTATTTGTTTTTGGGTATTGAGTTCGATAAGTTCTTTATAGATTTTGGACACGAACCCTTTATCCTATATGCCATTTGAAAATATCTCCTCCAATTCCATCTGATTCCCTTTTAGTTTTATTGTTTCCTTTGCTATTCAGAATATTTTTATCTTCATTAGTTCATAATAGTTTACTTCTGTTTTTGTTTCCCTTGTCTCTGGAGACATGTCAAGTAAGAAATTGCTGTGACCTTGGACAAAGAGGTTGTTGCCTGTTCTCTCCTTTAGGACTTAATGGTTTCCAGTCTCACATTTAGGGTTTTCATGCATTTTGATATTATTTTTGTGTAAGGTGTAAGAAGATGGTATAGTTTCATTCTTCTGCATGTCGCTGTCCAGTTCTCCCAGCACCGTTTCCTAAAAAGACTCTCTTTTCCATCCGATAATCTTTACTGCTTTGTCAAAGATTAGTTAGACATATATATATGGGGAACCCATTTCAGGGTTCCCCATTCTATTGCATTGATCTATCTTCTCTTTTTGTGCCAATACCATACTGTATTAAAGATTACAGCTTTGTAACATAGCTTAAAGTCCAGAATTGTGATGGTTTTCTTTTTCTTTTTTTCTTTTCCTTAATTTTTTAATGCTTATTTATTTTGGAGAGGGAGAGAGAGAGAGAGAAAGAGAGAGAGAGTTCAAGCGGGAGCAAGGCAGAGAGAGAAGAAGACACGGAATGCAAAGCAGGCTCCATGCTCTTACTTGTAAGCACAAAGCCCGAAATGGGGCTCGAACTAATGAACTGTGGGATCATGATCTGGGCTAAACTAGGATACTTAACCAACTGAGCCATCCAAGCTTAGTTTGATGGTTTTCTTTTACAACATTACTTTGGCTATTCGGGATCTTTTCAGGTACTATACAAATTTTAGTATTGTTTGTTCTGGCTGTATGAAGAAAGCTGGTGTTATTTTATTTTTTAATGTTTTATTTATTTATGAGAGAGAGAGAGAACAGGGGAGGGTCAGAGAGACAAGGAGACACAGAATCTGAAGCAGGATCCAGGCTCCAAGCTGTGAGCACAGAGCCCGACGCAGGTCTTGAACCCACGAACCGTGAGATCATGACCTGAGTCGAAGTTGGGCACCTAATTGACTGAGCCACCCAGGCGCTCCTATTTTAATAGGGATGCGTTGAATGTATATACTGCTTTGGGTAGCATCAACATTTTAACATTATTTGTTCCTCCTATCCATTAGCATCGAATGTTTTTCCATTTATTTGTGTTTTCTTTAGTTTCTTACATAAGCTTTCATTGGTTTTCAGCATACAGAACTTTTACCTCTTTGGTTAGGTTTAGCCCTAGGTATTTTATGGTTTTTGATGCAATTGAAAATGGGAACAATTCATTGAAATCTCTTTCTGCTGCTGCATTATTGGTGGATAGAAATGCAACTAATTTCTATACGTTAATTTTATATCCTGTTACTTTGCTGAATTCTGTATCAGCTCTATGGGTATATCAATTTTGTTTATTCTTTCAAGAAACCAGCGCTTAGTTTCATTGATGTGTTCTCCTATTTTGTTTGTTTGTTTGTTTTAGTGGTGGGGTTTATATCATTTATTTCTGCTCTAATCTTTATTATTTACCTTCATCTGATGGCTTTGAGCTTTATTGTTGCTCCTTTCTTGTTCCTTTAGGTGTAAGCTTAGGTTTTGTATTTGAGAACTTTCTTGCTTCTTGAGATTGGTCTCAATTACAATGTGATTTCCCTTTAGGACTGCCTTTGCTGTATCCCATAGGATTTGGGCAGTCTTTTTTTCATTTTCGTTTCCTTCCATGTATATATATACTATACACTATACATATATGTATACATGTATATATATATATATCTATATATATATAGTTTCTTCTTTAATTTCACAGTTAACCCAATTCATGCTTTAGTAGGCTGGTCTTCAATCTCCATGTATTTGAGGGCTTTCCGTTTTTTCTTTTCTTGTTGTTAGTCTTTCTTTTAGAATCTATTTTTTTCTGATATATGTATGGCTACTCTGGCCTTTTTTTTGACATCCATTCGCTTGATTGTTGGTTCTCCATCACCTCACTTTCAATTTTCACATGTCCTCAGTCTAAAATGAGTCTCTTGTAGGCAGAATTTAAATGGATCTTTTGTTTTTTTATCCATTCTGCTACCTTATGTCTTTGATTGGGGCATTTAGTCCATTTACATTCAGAATGATTATTAAAACATAATAATTTAGTGCCATTGTGTTGTCTTTAGATTTCATGTTTGTGGTGATGTTCTTGGTCCTTTGTAGTCTTTACTGCTTTCCACTCATAGATTTCCCCTTAGGATCTCTTGCAGGGCTAGTTTAGTTGTCACAAACTCCTTTAGTTTTTGTTTGGGAAAGCCTTTATCTCTTCTATTCTGAATGACAGCTTTGCTGGATAAAGGATTTTGAGTTGCATATTTTTCTCATTCAGCACATTGAAGATTTCCTGCCATTCCCTTCCGGCTTGCCAAGTTTTAGTTTACAGGTCTGCTACTAAACTTAGTCTACTCTTGTGTGTCAAGGATCTTTTGTCCCTACCTGCTTTTAGCATTCTCTCTTTATCTTTGTATTTTGCCAATTTCAGTATGATATGTCCTGGTGTTGACCTGTTTTTTGTTGATTTTGAAGGGAGTTTTTGTGCCTCTTAGACTTGGATGCTTGTTCCCTTACACAAGATTAGGGAAGTTCTCAGCTATAATTTGTTCAAATAAACCTTCTGCCCCTTTTTTCTTATGAGCTCCCTATGATAGATACTAGTTTTTTTTATTTTCCCTCTTTTTCAGCTTCATTATTTTCCATAATTTTAACTTCTACTTCACCTATTCTCTCCTCTGCTTCTTGAATCCTCATTGCTATAGCATCAAGTTTATTTTGAATCTCAGTTATAGCATTAAATTTTTTTTTAAATTTATTTATTTTTGAGAGACAGAGTGAAACTTAGCATGAGTGGGAGAGGGGCAGGGAGACAGGAAGATTCCAAAGCTGGCTCTGAGTTGTCAGCACAGAGCGTGATGTAGGGCCCCAACCCACAGACCACGAGATTATGACCCAAGATGAAGTTGGATTCCCAACCGACTGAGCCACCCAGGTGCTCCCAGTTATAGCATTTTTAAAAGCATTTTGACTAGTTCTTAGGTCTTTGATCACTGCAGCAAGGGTTTCTCTGGTGTCTTCTATCCTTTTTTCAAGCCCAGATAGTAGACTTATGACTTGTTCTAAATTCTTGTTCATATATATATATATTTATATATGTTTTGAGGAAATTTCTGGCTATCATTTATTCTTGACCTTTCTTTTGGGAAGAATTCCTTTGTCTTGTCATTTTGGCTTTTTCTGTCTTTTGCATGTTTTAAAGCTTATTATGTGTCCTGTACCTGAGAGTACTACTGTATTATAAAGGGGTCATACAATGTCCAGGGTCTGGCATTCCAGGAAGTGTTTCTGGTGTGTGTGTTGTGCACTTTGCTGTTGTTTTTTACCGTTTTTCCCCCACTGGTCAATCCTCTGCAGAGCTCTTACTTGCTTTGATTTTTAGAGTGTTTGAATATTTAACTAAGTGTTCTTTCATTTCCTTCTTGAAATAGCACTCAAAAAGTGGAGGTGGCATGGAAGAACCTGATCCCATAAAAAAGAGATAAGGTAAAGGAAACAAAAGAAAACCAAACAAACAGAGAATCACAAAACTATAAAGCTGATTCCAAGGAACAAGAAACAAAAAGAAAAAAAAGAAAAGAGAATAAAAGAAGAAAAGAATTAAAAAGTCTATTTAAAAAAAGAAACAAAATGATATGACCAAAAACAAATCAGAAACTATGAGCTTCATTCAAAAAAAAAAAAAAAAGAAGAAGAAGAAGAAGGAGGATGAAAAAGAAAAAAAAAAATTTTAAAAAGGAGTTGTCGGGGTGCCTGGGTGGCTCAGTCGGTTAAGCGTCCGACTTCGGCTCAGGTCATGATCTCACAGTTTGTGGGTTCGAGCCCCACGTCGGGGTCTGTGCTGACAGCTCAGAGCCTGGAGCCTGTTTCAGATTCTGTGTCTCCCTCTCTCTCTGACCCTCCCCTGCTCATGCTGTCTCTCTCTCTCTCAGAAATAAATAAAAACATTTAAAAATTAAAAAAAAAAAAAAAAGGAGTTGTCTGTTGGTGCCTTGGTGGCTCTGCTGCTTTGGAGGAGATCCTGGTCACATTGGGTCAGATTCAGCCTTGCCCCAGTAAATAAGCAATTTCCAGGCACAAAGCATCAGGGTTTGGTTTAAGTGTGTCCTGCCTCCACTGGGGGCCACTGTGTTGTTTTCTGATGTCCCATCATGTTGATTTTATAGGGAAAAGTGGAATCACACCAATCTACATCCCTGGACCTGGATCTCAACAGTTGCTGTTCAGACAGCCCTCACAGAATGGTGAGGGCAGTCAGCTCACCCTATGCTTCAACTATTCTGTGCCTTCTCCTTAGCACTTGGATGGAATTCAAACCTTAAAGTCTTAAAGTACCCTGCACAGCAGAGCTCCATTCCCCTGCTCTGGATTAGAGCATCTCCACCCTCCTGATGAAAGACCTTTGGCTGGCACCTGAAGAGTCTTTTGTCCTTGGGGAACTATAAACCATCTTCCAAAAGTCCTCCAGGAAGGGGACTGTTCCCTTACAATGTGCCCCAGAGTTCACTATGCCATGATATGCACAGCTCCTTCCTGACCAGAAGAGCACCCACAGCTCTGCCCCAGAGAAAGTTATGCAATTCCAAAACCTCCAAGTTTGAGCTCCAGAAGCTGTTTGCAAGAAAGGACTGGGACACTCAGTATTTCCTGCTCCCCAGTCATTGGTTCAGAAAGGTTTTCTTCCTGTGCTAACTCGATCCCACAGTATCTAAAACCCTCTTTAGTTCTCTCCTTTTTGTCTCTCCATGGAAAGAATTCCCTCCCCTCCATCACTCCACCAATTTCTCGTTCTCAACTCACATTCACCTCTCACCTCTCAAGCTGTTTCTCTCCAACTGTGTAGATCCTTCTGCCATTCTGTAGATCGATTTCCTAGCTCTTCCAAGTAATCTGACCCAAATTCAGCTAATATGACTGACATGGGAAATCCAAGGTCCCCCTACTTCTATGCCATCCTAACTCCTCTTTGGGGAATCCTATTTTTAACTCTTCTTGTAGCTTTCCAGAGTCACTCTTTTCCTTATGGTTTGAAATCATCATGGAACTACTCCTGTGGAAACTTGGACATAGTGATCGTGATAACATTAATATAGATCATCTTAATGCTTTAGATTGCATATAGGTTTTTCTTAATTTTATTGTCTTAAAGGTGAGCTCATGAAAAGCATTTTCCCTACAGTGTCAACTCTGAGAAGTGAGATGTCATTCATGTATGTTTCTGCCTGACGCTGAGAAAAGTGACCACAGTAAAGTGTTAGATTGGCAGTGTATCTTCAGAATATACTTTGCTATTTAGGTATAGATATGCCACAAATTCACTACAGAAGGGTGCAATCTTATAGTATGAAATTACTTTCTTATCATTGCCTTATTTGAAAATATAGGTAGAGATTGTCAAATATCCGGTATTGTTTTTCTTGCTGTTCATTTGCATGGCCAAGCAAATATTAACATGAGCATATTGGAAAAAAATATCCCATTTAAATGCTAAGCAACAATAATACACAGTGGGCACCTTTGAAATTCATACCTTTTACATGTTACCATTTGAAATTCTCATGAAATACTTTGTCCTAATTCAAATATGATATGAAGTTAGTTTTATTTTTTCATTTCAGAAATAGAGCCCACCGCGTATACAGGTCAAAAACTGGCAACTTTTTAGTTAAAAATGAATAAAATTGAAAACATTGAGTAGATATTAATATTTTTAAAAAACTAAAACCATTATGGTAATTACATCTGGCTAAATTCTTGACAAGGTCTCTGATTTCAAATGATAGCTATTCAATGATGTGAGTGAATTTAGCAAACCATCAAATAATTTTTATTGAAGAAAAATAAATAGTACAATTTATAATGGTTTTACATAGTAAGAGATTATATAGGAAAGCATTCAAATGACATTTCATTTGCCTAAAAGTAACGTTTATTTTATCTATGCATATGCAAGTTTAAAAATTATACAAGTTTCATGTCTAAATGAATCTGTAAGAGATAAATAAACTTTTTCTTTATACAGACACTAGGGACACCTGGGTGGCTCAGACAGTTAAGCATCCAACACAAGACATCAGCTCAGATTGTGATTTCACAGTCATGAGGTCAAGCCCTGCGTGGGGCTCTGTGCTGAATGTAGAGACTGTTTAGGATTCTCTTTCTCCCTCTTCTCCCACATTCTCTGCCCCCTCCCACTTGTGCTCCCTCTTTCTTTTTTTAATTTTTATTTTATATCTTATTTATTTCTGAGAAACAGAGAGAGAAAGCGTGAGCAGGGGAGGGTCAGAGAGAGAGGGAGACACAGAATCTGAAACAGGGTCCAGGCTCTGAGCTAGCTGACAGCACAGAGCCTGACGTCGGGTTCGAATCCACGAACCATGAGATCATGACCTGAGCCGAAGTCAGACGCTTAACTGACTGAGCCACCCAAGTGCCCCTGTGCTCCCTGTTTCAATAAATAGATAAACAAACAAACAAACAAATAAGACACTAAAATATTTAGAGTAAATCCATGCTGTTAAAATGTTGAGACTTTATGTATATCAAGAAACAGTAAATGTGAGTCTAAAATTAAGACACAATCTACAAGAAGAAAAACTATAAGAATGTAAACCAACTGGCCTCCTGAAAAGGCTGAAAGATAATATAATATAATATTTAATTATTTCAAAAGTAACAGATGTATTATTCTCTTCTGATGACAGACTAGGAAGAAAAATGTTTAAGGAAATATCATTCAACTCTTATGCCTGTTTGCGTTGAAACAAGATGCCGGTGTGTTTGCCAAACATCTACTATTGACTCTAATATTTATGAATAAAAATAGACTTTTATAAACTTTAGTAATGTACTACTATGTTCCTGTGGCTAGCTCTTTTCTTTATGAACTTCTAGCTTTTTTGAAAGCCAATCACAGTAAGTCATAGGAAAAGACAGCAATGCATGCCAAAAGATATGAGAATCTGGGACATATACACTATGTCAATTCTCACACTTCCAGCATCCACTTTTCCTTTCCCTCCAAGTTCTGAAGATGGTGTTTAGAGCTAAAATACAAAGTGTTTAAAATTTATTGCTCCCCCCAAATACCAAACTGACAATATTTTAGTATTGGATATAAAATAAGGTAAGGGAAAAATCACTAGTAATATTTTAGTATTGAATGTCAAATGAGGTAAGGGAAAAATCACTATGTATTAGGAAAAAACAAGAGTTCTTGGGTGGGTCAGTCAGTTAAGCATCCAACTCTTGATTTCAGCTCAGGTTATGATCTTACAGTTTGTGAATCTGAGCCCCTCAGTGGGCTCTGTGCTGATGGCTCAGAGCCTGCTTGGCATTCTGTCTCTCCCCCTCTCTCTGCCCCTTACAAGCTTGTGTTCTCCTTCTCTCAAAATAAAGAAACTTAATTTTTTTCTTTTATGCACTGAGACACTTATTTACATTGAATCCTACCAAGATTAGCATACATAGTGAGAAATTAAGGGAGATTTTTATTTTTACCTTATTAAACATTTTTTCTTGAAAAGTTGGATTATGCTGAACATTACTATTAATATAATGTGTACAAATATGTGATTATTGAGACCAAACAGCATGGAACTCCATATATATATTAGAAAAACTATATTATAACACAACCTTCAATTTTGAACTTGAAAGGTGATATTAGAGTTAGGTTCCTACTGTAATTACATTTTCCACAAGCTTGGCTGAGGAATTTTCCCAATATGTGCTTTTTCAAGTTAATTTTGGACACATTCAAATTCTAAGTCAAAACTACACTTTTAGTCTTATAGAGTTTCCATAAAACTGAGATACTTTCTGGAGTTACATTTATGATGTCCTGTAAACCTGGGATTACTAAAGGAAATAAGGTTATTTTTTGGCAATCTTTAAAAGTGAAATAACTGGAAGTTTATTAGTTTTTGCAGTCATTAGTAACTATTAAAAATTGGAAAACATATTTAAAGAGATATGGAAAAACTAATTTCAAACATATGAGTGACATTTTAGACAAAGATTTACTACCACAGGATATATATTGGGGGTCTAGCCTTTGATTGCCTGTTCTCTGAAATAACAAAACTGGCTACAAAAGAACAATAGGAGTACAGGGATTTGTTGATAGTGGAAACAAAACAGTATCATGACACTTTCCAGTCTATGTTGCAATGTTATCTAATGATAGAATTTCTCACAATTTTTTCATTGAACTGAACACATTTGTGGCACAAAACTGAAATAAAGAATGCATATGCTGAAATTATGATGGTGAGTTTTATTTGGGGGCATAAGTCTTGGTTGAGAGATTTTTTCTTTTAATAAATAAAGATATGTGTTTCTGTAATAAATTACTAGGAATTAAAATTTAATTACTCAGCTTTTTAAGTGAAATTAAATTTTAAATTAAATGTGCAACGCTGATGAATATTTATATTAATTAATGAATACATTTTTTCAACAACATGTATTGAGCTCCCATTAGGTACCAGAAACTGTTACATGTGTGTATACAGTAATGACAAGATATGCCATATCATATTTCCTCAAGGAATTCATAGTTTAGAATATAAATTGTATAAAATGTTATCAAATCCCAGTAGATATTTGAATAGAAGGTGTTCAGTGATGTAGGATGAAAACTGGATATTGCCTAATAAGTATTTCACTGAAGTTCAAAAGTAAAACATTTAACTGAGAATACTGAATATGTCATTTCATTGATAATGGATTTCATCTATAAGGGAGTAATCAACCAAGCTTAATCAACCGCAAGAGGGAAATAAACCCAGTTCAATGAGTCTGGTGAATTTAATCAAAATACCAATATATTAATATAAAATAAAAAGTATAATTGCCATTCATTCTTATAAATGCATGAAGAGCAAATTATTTAATGTGACATATGGTAGGATATATATATAGGAAGTCAATTAAAAAAACTTTTTTTCTTAAATAGTTTATTGTCAAGTTGGTTTCCATATAACACCCAATGCTCATCCCAACAAATGCCCTCCTCCATGCCCATCACCTACTGTCCTCTCTCCTCCACCCCTATCAACCCTCAATTTGTTCTCAGCATTCAAGAGTCTCTCATGGTTTGCCTCCCTCCCTCTCCGCAACTATTTTCCCCCTTCTTCTCCCCCATGGTCCTCTGATAGGCTCGTCCTAATCCTCCTATATGCGCAAACATATAATATTTGTCCTTCTCTGCCTGACTTATTTCACTCAGCATAACACCCTCAAGGTCCACCCATGTTGCTACACATGGCCAGATTTCATTCTTTCTCATTGCCATGTAGTATTCCATCGTATAGATAAACCACATCTTCTTGATCATCAGTTGATGGACACTTAGGCTCTTTCCATGTTTTGGCTATTGTTGAGAGTGCTACTATGAACATTGGGGTACATGTGCCCCTATGCATCAGCACTCCTGTATCCCTTGGGTCAGTTCCTAGCAGTGCTACTTCTGGGTCATAGGGGAGTTCTATTATTCATTTTTTGAGGAACATCCACACTGTTTTCCAGAGGGGGGTTGCACCAGTTAACATTCCCACCAACCGTGTAGGAGGTTGCCCGTTTCTCCACATCCTCGTCAGCATCTAGAGTCTCCTTATTTGTTCGTTTTCGCCATTCTGACTGGTGTGAGATGATATCTCAGTGTGGTTTTGGTTTTTATTTCCCTGATGATGAGGGACGCTGAGCATTGTTTCATGTGTCTGTTGGCCATCTCGATGTCCTCTCTGGAGAAGTGTCTGTTCATGTCTTCTGCCCATTTCTTCACTGGATTATTTGTTTTTCAGGTATGGAGTTTGGTGAGTTCCTTAGGAAGCCAATGTTTACAAAGGGTAGCTTGTGACGATGAGAGTAGCATAAGAACAGCTATCAGGTTAAGTTAGCAGGATTCATTGATTTCTTTTTCTTTCTTTTTTTCTTTTTATTTAAATTCAATTAGTTAACATATAGTGTAATATTAGTTTCAGGTGTACAGTTTAGTGATTCAACACTTCCCTACAACACCCAGTGTTCATCACAACAAGTGCACTCCTTAATCCCCATCACCTATCTTTTTGTAAGGTTATTTATTTTTTTTGAGACAGAACAAAAGCAAGAGGGTGAGAGGGGCAGAGGGAGTGGGAGAGAGAATCTTAAGCATGCCCCACACAGTGTGGAGCCCAATGCGGGGCTTGATCTCACAATTATTATATATGTACATATACACAAACACACACACATTATATATAACCTTATTTCCTTTACTAATATATATACTATACTGTATATAGTAATATATATCATATATGTAGTATCAGATATATAGTAATATATTATCATATATATGATACTATATATGTATCATATATTTTTTATCTATTAAGTAGTCAATGGACATCTGAGCTGTTTCCATAATTTGCTTATTGTAGATAATCCTGCTATAAATGTTGTGGCTCATGTACCCGTTTGAATTAGTATTTTTATATGTTTTGTGTAAATACCTACTAGTGCAATTGCTGGATCATTTTGTAGTTCATTTTTTAACTTTTTGAGGAACCTCCATACGGTTTTCCAGAGTAGATGCACCACTTTGCATTTCCACCAACAGTGCAAGAGATTTCTCCTTTCTTCACAACCTCATCAATACCTATTGTTTTGTGTTGTTGGTTTTAGCCATTTGACAGGTGTGAGGGGATATCTCATTGGGATATGATTCGCATTTCCCTGATAATAAGTGATGCTGAACATGTGTCTGTTGGCCATCTGTATGACTTCTTTGAAAAAAAAATGTCTATTTATGACTTCTTCCCATTTTTGAATTGGATTATTTGTTATTTGTGTGTTAAGTTTTATAAGTTCTTTATATATTTTGGATAGTAACCTCTCATAAGATAGATCATTTGCAAATATCTTCTCCCATTCCATAAGTTGTCTTTCAATTTTACTGATCATGTCCCTCACTATGCAGAAGCTTTTTATTTTGATGAAGTACCTGTGGTTTATGTTTTCTTTTTGTTTCCTTTGACTCAAGTGATATATCTAGTAAGCAGTTGATATGGCCCATGTCAAAGAAGTTACTACCTGTGTTCTCCTCTAGGATTTAGGTGGTTTCATGTCTTACATTTAGGTTTTTCATGAATTTTGAATTTATTTTTGTGTATGTTGTGAGAAAATTATCCAGTTTCATTCCTTTGGATTTCCTGTCCAGTTTTCCCATCACCATTTGTCGAAGAGACTGGATATTCCCTGTGGGTATCCTTTCCTGTTTTGTCAAAGATTAATTGACCATAGAATTGTGAGTTTATTTCTGGGCTATCTATTCTGTTCTATTGATTTATGTATCTATTTTCATTCCAGTATAATGCTATTTTGATCAATACAGCCTTGTAATATAACGTGAAACCCAGAAGTGTGTTACCTCCAGTTTTGCTTTCTTTTTCAAGGTTGCTTTTGCTATTGCAGTCTTTTATGGTTCCATATAAATTTTAAGACTGTGTGTTCTAGATATGTGAAAAATGCTCTTGATATTTTGATAGGGATTAGAGTAAATGTTTAGATTGCTTTGTGTACTATAGACATTTTAACAATATTTGTTCTTCCTGTCCAAGAGCATGGAATATCTTTCCATTTCTTTGTGATGTCTTCAGTTTCTATCCTCAATCCTTTATAGTTTTCAGAGAAAAGACCTTTCATCTGTTTGGCTTGGCATATTCCTGGGTATCTTATGCATTTTAGCAAACTTTAAATGAGATAGATTCTTTAAATTCCCTTTCTACTGGCTCTCTATTGATGTATACAAATGAAACAGATTTCTGTACATTGATTTTTTAACCTCTGACTACTGAATATGTGTATGAGTTCTAGCAGTTTTTGGTGGAATCTTTTGGATATTATATGTAAGGTATCACATAATCTTACAAATAGTCAAAGTTTCACTCCTTCCTTCCTGATTTGGATACTTCTCATTTTGTTGTTTTGTTATTGTATGATTGCTGTGAATAGGATTTCCAGTTCTCAGTTAAATAAAATTGGTGAGAGTGGACATCCCTGTCTTCTTCCTGACCATAGAGGAAAAGCTCTTTTTTTCCCTCTAAACCTAATGTTCTGAATTTTTATTATGAATGGATATAGTATGTAAAATTCTTTATCTGTCCCTATTCAGGAACAAGTGAGATTCATTCCTGGGCTGCAGAGCTGGTTCAGTATTCACAAATCAATCAACTTGATTCACCGTATTAATAAAATAAAAGACAAGAATCCTATGATCCTTTCAATAGATGCAGAAAAAGCATTTGACAAAATACAGAATCCTTTCTTAATAAAAACCCTCAATAAAGTAGAGATAGAAGAAACATACCTCAACATCATAAAAGCCATAAATGAAACAGCCATAGCTAATATCATCCTCAGTGGGGAAAAACTCAGAGCTTCCCCCTAAGGTAGGGACATGACAGGGATGTCCACACTCACCACTGTTGTTTAACATTGTGCTGGAAGTCCTAGTCTTAGCAATCAGACAACAAAAAGAAATAAAAGGCATTAGAATTGGCAAGGAAGAAATAAAATGTTCATATGGTTCTTATTCTTTCTTCTATTAATGTGATGTGTTATGTTAATTGATTTGTGAATATTGAATCACCCTTGCAACCCAGGAATAAATCCCACATAACCATGGTGAATGATTTTTTTAAACGTATTTTTGGATTCAGTTTGCTAGTATTTTATTGAGAATTTTGCATCTTATGTTCATCACAGATATTGGCCTTTAGATATCGTTTTTAGTGGTGTCTTTATCTGGTTTCTGTATTAGAGTAATTCTGGCCTCATACAATGAATATGGAATATTTTAGAAAAATAGGGATAAACTCTTCCTTAAATGTCAGAATCCACATGTGAAGCCATCTGATCCTGGACTTCTGTTTGTCGGCAGATTTTTATTACTGATTCAAAAATTTTTTGCTGATAATTGAACTCTTCACTTTTTGTATTTCTTCCTGTTTCAGGCTTGGTAGTGTATACATTTCTAGGAAGGTATCCATTTCTTCCAGGTTGGCCAATTTGTTGGCATATAGTTTTTCATAATATTCTCCTAAAGTATTTCTGTGGTATTGGTTGCTATTTCTCCTCTCATGTGTGATTTTATTTATTTGGGTCCTTTCTCTTTTCTTTTTGATAAGTCTAGCTAGGAGTGTGTCATTTTTATTATTATTTTTTTCAGAGAGGTTCCTCCTGGTTTCATTGATCTGTTTTTTTGTTTGTTTTTGTTTTTGTTTTACTTTCTATATCATTTATTTCCTCTATAATATGTATTATTTCCTTTCTTCTGCTGATTTTAGGCTTCCTTTTCTTTTTCTACATCTTTTGCACATATGATTGGATTGTTTATTTGAAATTTTTGCTGCTTTAAAAGTAGTTCTGTACTTCTATGTACTTCCTTCTTTGGACCACTTTTGCTGCATCCAAAATGTTTTAGATCACTGTATTTTCATTTTCATTTCGTACCATGATTTTTTAAATTTGTTTTCTTAATTGACTCATTCATTATTTAGTAGCATGTTGTTTAAGCTCCATGTATTTGTGATCTTTCAATTTTTTCTTGTAGTTGACTTCAAGCTTCATAACATTGTGGTCAGAAAAATGTGCATGGTGTGTTCTCAATCTTTTTGCATTTGTTCAGGCTTTATTTGTGACTTAATTCTGGAGAATATAGCATGTGCACTTGAAAAGAATGTGTACTCTGCTCTTTTAACATGGAATGGTCTGAATATATCTGTTGAGTCAAGTGTGTCATTCAAAGCCATTGTTTCCTTCTTTATATTATTTTCAGATGATCTGTCCATTGATGTATCTGGGTGTTAAAGGCTCTTATTCTTATTATGTTATTATCAATGAGTTCCTTTATACTTGTTATTAATTGTTTTTATATATTTAGTTGCACCCATGATGGATGAATAAATATTTACCATTGTTATATCTTTTTGGATTGTCACCCTTTTATATGATATAATGTCATTCTTCATCTCTTCTTACAGTCTTTGGTTTAAAGTCTAGTTTGTTCCTACACGCCCAAAAAACAAACAACCCAGTGAAGAAATGGGCAGAAGACATGAACAGACACTTCTCCAAAGAGGACATCCAGATGGCCAACAGACACATGAAACGATGCTCAGCATCCCTCCTCATCAGGGAAATACAAATCAAAACCACACTGAGATACCACCTCACACCAGTCAGAGTGGCTAAAATGAGCAAATCAGAGAACACAAGATGCTGGCGAGGATGTGGAGAAACGGGCACCCTCCTCCACTGTTGGTGGGAATGTAAACTGGTACAGCCCCTCTGGAAAACAGTGTGGAGGTTCCTAAGGAAACTAACAATAGAACTCCCCTATGACCCAGCAATAGCACTGCTAGGAATTTACCCAAGGGATACAGAAATGCTGAGGCATAGGAGCACATGGACCCCAATGTTCATAGCAGCACTCTCCACAATAGCTAAAACATGGAAAGAGCTTAAGTGTCCATCAACGGACGAATGGATCAAGAAGATGTGGTTTATCTATACCATGGAATACTACATGGCAATGAGAAAGAATGAAATCTGGCCATGTGTAGCAACATGGATGGACCTGGAGGGTGTTATGCTGAGCGAAATAAGTGAGGCAGAGAAGGACAAATATCATATGTTTGCACATATAGGAGGATTAGGAGGAACTTGACGGAGGAACAAGGGGAAGAAGAAGGGCGGAAATGGTGGGGGAAAAGGAGAGAGGCAAACCATGAGAGACTCTTGAATGCTGACAAAAACGGAGGACTGATGGATGTGGGGGGGAGGGGGGATGGGCATGGAGGAGGGCACTTTGGGGATGAGCACTGAGTGTTATGTGGAAACTAATTTGACAATAAACTATTTGTAAAAAAAAAATAAAATAAAATAAAAATAAAAATACAAAAAAAATAAAGTCTAGTTTGTGCAATATAAGTATTGCTAGTTTGGCTTTCTTCTGCTGTCCATTTGCATAATAAATGTTTACTTATTCCTTCACTTTCAATCTGCAGGTGTCTTTAGGTCTAAAATGAGTCTCTTATGTGGAAACTAATTTGACAATAAACTATTTGTAAAAAAAAAAAAAATAAAATAAAATAAAATGAGTCTCTTGTAGGCAGCATATAGATGGGTCTCGTGTTTTTTTTTTTTTAATCCATTCTGGCACCCTATATCTTTTTTTAGAGAATTTAATCCATTTGCAATCACATTAATTATTGACATAAATGCATTTAGTGCCACTTTATTAATTGTTTTTTCCTTTCTGGAGATTTTCTGTTCCTTTCTTGTCTTTGTCAGTTTTGGGCTTTTCCTACTCAAAGAGTCCCCTCTAATATTTTTTGCAGGTACAGTTTAGTGGTCATGAACTTCTTTAGTTTTTGTTTGTCTAGGAAATTTTTCATGTGTCCTTCTATTCTAAATGACAGTCTTGATGGGTAGAGTATTCTTGCCTGCAGATTCTCCCCATTTAGGGCTTTGAATGTATCATGTCCCTCACTCCTTTCTGGCTTGACAAGTTTCTTTAAGAAATGTGCAGCTAGTGGGGCGCCCGGGTGGCTCTGTCGGTTAAGCATCCGACTTCGGCTCAAGTCATGATCTCACAGTTCGTGGGTTCGAGCCCCGCGATGGGCTCTGTGCTGACAGCTAGCTCAGAGCCTGGAGCCTGTTTTGGATTCTGTGTCTCCCTCTCTCTCTCTGACCTTCCCCTGCTCACCCTGTTTCTTCTCTCTCTCTCTCTTTCAGAAATAAATTTTAAAAAATAAAAAAATAAAAGAAATGTGCAGCTAGGCTTATAGGTCTTTCCTTTTCAGTCACTGACTTCTTTGTCCTGCTGCTTTTAAGATTTTTTCCTTTATAACTCTTCTGCAAATTTGATTACAATATATCTTGGTGTTGACCTGCTTTTGTTGATTTTGATGGGAGTTTTCTGTGCCTCCTGGATCTGGATATCTGTTTCCTTCCCATATTAGGAAAATTTTCAGCTATTTTTTCCCTCAACTATATTTTCTGCCCCCCTTTCTTCTTCTGGGAATCCTGTAATATGAATGTTATTATATTTGATGGAGTCACTGAGTTCTATGTCACTGAGTTCTTTAATTATATTCTCAGGTTGCATAATTCTTCTCTTTTGTTCAGATCCATTGTCTCCCATTATTTTGTCTTCTATATTACCTGTTCATTCTTCTGCTTGTTCCAGCCTTCTGTTCATTGCCTCAAGCAAGTTTCCAATCTCAGTTGCTACATTTTTCATTTCTTTTTTTATTTTTTTAATGTTTTATTTATTTATGAGAGAGAGAGAGAGAGAGAGAGACAGCATGAGCAGGGGAGGGTCAGAGAGAGAAGTAGATAACAATCTGAAGCAGGGTCCAGGCTCTGAGCTAGCTGCCAGCACAGAGTCTGACACGGGGCTCAAACCCACAAACCGTGATATCATGATCTCAGCCGAGGTCGGAAGCTTAAACGATTGAGCCACCCAGGGGCCCCAACATTTTTCATTTCTAACTGATTGTGTTTTACTCTTATTTCTGTGACAGGTGTCTCCTTGATATCTTCTTTCTCTTCTCAAGCTCTGCGAGTGTCCTTATTATTGTTGCTTTAAATTTTCCATCAAGTATGTTACTTATATATGTTTTGTTTAGGCCTTTGGTCATGGCTGTATCTTGTTCTTTCATTTTCTTTATTTTTTTATTTTTTAGACTTTTATTCGATACCAAATTAGAAACAAGTTCATGATTGAATAATAAGACAGAACTTCATATGGGCTTGTGTTCCAAGCAGATTCATCTAGAAACTGTATGGAATATGAAACTGCTTTCTGTTTCTAGAAATATTGCATACTAGATTATCTGCAAACTTTTCTTTTGTACAATATCTAAATGTGATGAATGAAATATACCAAGCTTTCTCTCAGATATCCAGCTTGCAAAAGTAAGAGAAATCTACAAGGTAAAAATAGATAAAGCTGAATCAGCATCCATTTACCCTTCAAGGGGGCTTGGTGTGTTGTTCCGAGGCCAAGACTTACACACTTTTATGGAAAGTCTGAAGAACTGAAGTCTAATCTTTCAGTGAAGAAGCAGACTAACCAAGAAAATCTATCTTCCAATGAAAGGAGGCAGTAAGAAACATAACTAAGAATCCTAAATTTCCATGATTGCACACCATGAGATCTTCACTGATATTTGTAAATTCAATTGTTATGTGATATGTATATAGCTAATCATTAAATTATTACCCCTACCCGCTCAGATGCCTGAGTTCTTTAGTTACAGAAAATTTTAAACATTAAAAATAGAGAGAAGAGATTAATGAACTCCCATAAAGACATTACCAACTTTCAACGATAGTCAATCCATAGTAAACCTGGGTTCTCCTGAAATTCCACTCACTCTCTTCAATTCTAGTTTATTTTCAGGCAGATCTCAGACACTCTTCATTTTTATTCACTAGGGTGGACGACAGCTCAAAATAATCCCTTTGGGAAATAGAGGATCCTAGAACACCAATTTATTATTTTGAAAACTGGCAAATAAAGGGAAGTAACCAAGAAATAATTTGATCTTACTGCATATACCGTGTCTCAAAAAAGTGAGACACCATTGATGGAAAAGTGAAAAACCATTGATGGAAAAGTTTTTTTTAATAGGCCAGCTATTAGAATATTACTAGAAAAGTGCAATCTAGCAATGACCAGAAAGCTAAAACTCCAGTGAAGATTTTTATAATGCATAAAGCTGACAACTCTTAAATCAACTGATGAATCTTAACAAAAGACAGACACTATGTACCTATGATGTGGTTCAATAGAAAGTATACACCACCACCTATGGAACGTTCTTTCTGAAACAAACAAGCTAACCTTAAACAACATCAATTAAATGCAGTCAGCAAAATCTAGAATGTTAGAAACTCTGAAGGGCAAATATCCCACTTTCTTCAACAAACAAATTTCAAGAAAAAAAAATAACAGAAACCACAGATTAAAAACTTGAGAGCGCTATCAAACAAATGCATTCTGGTATGATCAAAAAATCCCAAGCAAACACAAAACCAAACAAAATTATGGGATAGTTGGGGAGTTTTGACCATGAGGTTTGATAATACTGAGAAATAACTGTTATTTTTATGGTATTTTATACTAGTAATATTGACAACTCAAAAGTCTTAACCCTCTAGGTATACCTACTTGAAACATTCATTTTCAATTAATTCCTGTGTCTTGGCATTTTCTCTAACTCTCTGCCTTCTTTGTGTTAGCAAAGCCAGCTATATTCCCTTCTAATGATAGTAACAGATTTATGAAGAAGAGGCCATGTAGTGTCCAGGGACTGGTGCTTTGGGGAATATCTCTGGTGTGTGCTGTATGCATTCTGCTGTTGTGTTTTGGCTGTTCTGTTAGGCCAGTCATCTACAGAGATGCTTTTCTTGCCTGTAGTGAGCAGTGTTTGGTCATTGGCCAGGATATGATGAGTTTTAACTAGGTGTGCTCTGGTTTGCTTGTGAAATGAAATATGATACTACTACTTCCACTAGAACTGAAGCTCTGTGGAACAATCTGGTCAGAAGATGTGGTTTTCGTTGGTCTTCTTGGGAAGGGGCCCACAGCACTGGGACTGAGGCAGCTTGACTGAGAAGAGCAGTGCCACCAGAGCTCAGGGATGTGGGACTTGGTGAAAACAAGTTAGGCAACCTTTGTCAGCCCTGTGCTTCTTCCATAGGTGATCTGTGTTTATGCCTAGAGGCACGAGAGGGAAATGGTGCCAGCCAGATCCATTGTCCCTGGAGAAGAGTCTCTGTGAATGCTGCCTTTTAGGGAAGCACTCTGAGAAGAGTAAATAATCTCCCCACGTGTGTCCCAGGTATTTTCAGTTCACTGTTTCTAAGCTTTCTGTCTCTGGATTTTTAGTCCACCTTGCCTCCATAAGGAGAACAGTGTCTTTTGGGCTCTATCCAAGCCAAGCCTGCTGACCTTTAAACCTTTATGCTTTAGGGGCGCCTGGGTTAAGGTTAAGCATACAACTTTGGCTCAGGTCATGATCTATCTCACAGCTTGTGGGTTCGAGCTCCATGTCGGGCTCTGTGCTGACAGCTTAGAGCCTGGAGCCTGGTTCAGACTCTGTATCTTCCTCTCTGTCTACCTCTCCCCAAGTTGTGTTCTCTCTCTCTCTCTCTCTCTCTCTCTCTTCTCTCTTTCTCCCTCTCCTTCTCCCTCTCTCCCAAAAATAAACATTAAAAAACTTTATACTTTATTTTTAAAAAATATCTTTTACTTTACATTTATTTACTTTTGAGAGACAGAGTGAGACAAAGCACGAGCAAAGGAGGGGCAGAGAGGGAAGGAGACACAGAATCCAAAGCAGGCTCCAGGCGCTGAGCAAGAGTTCAGCACAGAGCCCGACATGGGTGTTGAACCCACGAACTGTGAGATCATGACCTGAGCTGAAATCAGACCCTCAATCGACTGAGCCATCCAGGTGCTCCCAAAAAACTTTATACTTTAGAGATGTGGTGTGGGCAGAGTCTTGTGCTTGTTTTCTGGAGGGTGGGGGTATTGTGTTGACTGAGCTGTGTAGTCCTTCCAGAGCACTGGGTGGATGGGTGGGGGGAGGTGTTGATCATAGTATAAGCTATTTAGCTTATGTCATTGCTGCACTGCTCCTGCAGGTGGCTCTGTGTTTATGCTGGCTGTGGATGGTGGTAATGTCACTGTCCTGACTCTTTGTTCCCAGAGAGTTGTCACTGTGATGGCTGCCTCTCCAGGATGTGCTCTGAGAAGTGTGAATAATCTCCCTCCTGTGTGCCACAGGCGTTCTTCAGATCATCATTTCCACTCCATCTCCCATTGGGTTGTTTGACAACCATCTCTTCAGGAGCAGCACAGTGCCATTTGGCCTCTTTTTCAGCCAAGCTAGATGGCATTCAAAACTCCAGGCTTTTAAACTCCAGTGGTTGAAAGAACTCATGAAATTTGGCCTCTCTTTTTCCCAATCAATAGCTTTCCAAAAATATTCTTCCTGTGCATTCCTCCGTGTGCTCTATTTTCTCTCATCCTTCTCTGCAACCATGGCTCCTGCCTCTCCACAGCACCTGCATTCCATTTCCTGAACCAAATCTTCATACTTCGAAGCTTCTTCAATGTGGCCCCTTCTTTTTATCTAGTTATGTAATTGGTTCTCTCAGTCTTCAGGCTGATTTCTGGGGTATTTAGGATGATTTGATAGTTACCTTGTTGTGTTCGAGGCATAAGAGGAGCCTACAGTCTCCTACTCTGTCACCATCTTCTCACTCTCCTAGGATGCATTCATTTCTAATGGTGATAATATACATACAGTATATTTAGTAGTTCTGCTTTAAACACTAACCAATTAAAATATAAGTTGTGACTTTCTGTGTTATAGAGCAGATATACAAAGTTTTGTTTTTCTTTAGCTCTCTCTGTTTATAAATAAATAGGCTAAAACATTTCAAAGAGCTTGTGAAGTTTTATAATTTATTCCATTGCTTCATCATATGCATACTCAGATGGAATGTATGTAGTAATAGAGAATAATCTTTCAATTTAAAGGCAATTTTAACCTTTTTAAATGTACTTTTTATTAAACTACTCTTATTTAAGATAATTGTAAATACATATAATAAACAATGCAGAGATCTCCTACATACATTTTCTTATATTTTCCCAAAATTATCATTCTGCAAAATTATAGAACAATATCACAACTGGATATTGACATTGGTACATGCAAGTTACAAAACAGTTCTATTACATCAATCTCTCCATTTTCTCTTTTTAGAAATTTATTTTTATTTTACTTTATTTTTTTATTTTTTATTTTTTAGCATTTATTCAGTTTTGAGAGACAGAGAATGAGTGCGGAAGAGGCAGAGAGAGAGGGAGACACAGAATCTGAAACAGGCTCTGAGCCGTCAGCACAGAGCCTGATGCGGGGCTCGAACCCACAGACTGTGAGATCATGACCTGAGCTGAAGTCAGATGCTTAACCGACTGAGCCTCCCAGGCACCCCTATTTTACTTTATTTTTAAGTGAGGTATAATTGGCATAGAACATTATATTAGTTTCAGGGATACAATGTAATGATTTGTTATTTTTAGATACTGGGAAATGACCACCACAATAAGTCTAGTTGACATTTATCACCATACATAGTTATATAATTTCTTTATCTTGTGATGAAAACTTTTAAGATTTGCTCTTTTAGTAACTTTCAAATATACAATACAGTATTAAGTATAGCTGCCACGTTGTACATTACATCCCCATGACTTATTTACTTATAGCTAGAAATTTGTGCCTTTTGACCACCTTCACCTATTTTGTCTACCTCTCATCCCCCACCTCTGGCAACCACCAATATGTTCCCTCTTATCTATGAGCTTGGTTTTCTTTTATTGTTTACATCCACATAAAAATAAGATCATACAGTATTTATCTTTTTCTGCCTTATTTCATCTACTGTAAAACCTACCAGGTTCTACCATGTAGTGTAAATGGAAAGATTTCATTATTTTTATGGCTGAGTAATATCCCATTGTGTATATTTATCATATCTTCATTCATTCTTCCATACGGATACTTTTGTTGTTTCCATACCTTGGCTATTGTAAATAATGTTAAACAGGACATAGGGTGCATACATCTTTTTGAGTTAGTAGTTTTTTTCCCCCTTTGGATAAATACCTAGAAAGGGAATTGCTTTATCATATTCTATTTTTAATTTTTATGAGGAAACTCCATCCTATTTTTGATAGTGGCTGCAAAAATTTACACTCCCACAACAGTGCATTAGGGTCCCCTTTTCTTTATATCCTCATAAGCACTTGTTATTTTTTGTCTTTTTATGATGGTCATTCTGATAGGTATAAGTTGATATCTCATTGTGATTTTGATTCGCATTTCCCTAATGATTAGTGATGTTGACTATGTTTACATGCACCTGTTGGCCTCTTGTCTATCTTCTTTCAAACCTGTTTATTTAGATCTTATGCCCATTTTTTAATCAGATTTTTTTGTTATTCAGTTGAAAGTGTTCTTTATCTATGTGGAATATTAATCTTGTATCAGATATATGATTTGTAAACATTTTCTCCCATTAAGCAGGTTGCCTTTTCATTTTGCTGGTAGTTTCCCTTATTCCTTTATGGTACATAAGCTTCTTAGTTTGATGAATTCCTTTTTATTTATTTATTTATTTATTTATTTATTTATTTATTTGCTTTTGTTTCCTTTCCTGTTGGTGTCAAATCCAAAAAATTCATCACCAAAATTGATGTCAAAACGTTTACATCTTGTGTTTTCTTCTTGGAGTTTTATGATTTAGGGTCTTATATTTAAGTTTTTAATCCACTTTGAGTTAATTTTTGAGTAGGTATAAGATAATGGTCCAATTTCATTCTCTTGCAGGTAGCTGTACATTTATTGCAAAACCATTTATTTAAAAAACTAATATTTCTTCTATTGTATAGTCTTGGATTCTTTGCCATATATTAACTGGCCATATATGGCTTGGTTTATTTCTGGGCTCTCTATTCTTTTCCATTGATCTATGTGTCTTTTTTAAAGTTTTTTAATTTTACTGTAGTTAACACACAATGTTACGTTAGTTTCCGATGTAAAATATAGTGATTCATCTTCTCTATACATTATCTTATGTTCACCACAAGTGTAACTACCATGTCACCATAAAACACTAATATAATACTATTGACTATATCCCTTATGCTCTATCCTTAATACCCATGACTCATGCATTCAATAACTAGGAAATATGTATCTCTCACTTCCCTTCACTCATTTTGCCTACCAGCCCACCCTCATTCAAAAACATGACCTCGTTGCTAAGTAAATGGTTTAAATTTCAATAAATTTTAACTTATAACTTTTCTAGTATTTTTTTTTTAAATTTTTAATTTACATTCAAATTAGTTAACATATACTGCAATAATGTTTTCGGGAGTAGATTCCAGTGATTCATCCCCTATGTATAACACCCAGTGCTCATCCCAGCAAGTGTCTTCCTTAATGCCCCTTATTCGTTTAGCCCATCCTCCCAACCACAGCCTCCCCACCCCCAGAAACCCTCAGTTTGTTCTCTGTATTTAAGTGTCTCATGTTTTGTCACCCTCCCTGTTTTTTATAATGTTTACTTCCATTCTCTTACATTCATCTGTTTTGTATCTTAAATTCCTCATATGAGTGAAGTCATATATTTGTCTTTCTCTGACTGACTTATTTTGCTTACGATAACACCTTCTAGTTGCATTCAAATTGCAAATGGCAAATTTTCATTCTTTTTAATTGACGGGAATACTCCATTGTGTGTGTGTGTGTGTATATACACACACATATCTTCTTTATCCATTCACCTTTTGATGGATATTTGGGCTCTTTCCATACTTTGGCTATTGTCAATAGTGCTGCTATAAATATTGGGCTGTATGTGCCCCTTCATTATTTTGGAGGAAGAAAAAAAATTAATAAAATAAAAATTAAAAATAACAGAAAATTAAATAAAGGATTTTTTGTTTTTTTAAAAATATTTTTAATGTTTTTACTTATTTCTGAGAGAGAGAGAGAGAGAGAGAGAGAAAGAGAAAGAGAAAGAGAAAGAGAAAGAGAAAGAGAAAGAGAAAGAGAAAGAGAGAGACAGCATGAGTAGGGGAGGGTCAGAGATAGAGGGAGACAGAATCTGAAACAAGCTCCAGGTTCTGAGCTAGTTGTCAGCACAGAGCCCGATACGGAGCTCAAACCCATGAACCAGGAGATCATTATCTGAGCTGAAGTCGGACGCTTAACCAACTGAACCACCCAGGTGCCCCTAAAGGACGTTTTTTGGTCTGGTTGTTGAAAGAAGCATGATAGTGCAAAAAGGGATAGAAAATAAAAGAAAAAAAGGAAAATGTTTGAAAATTTTAAAAATCAATACAATAAAATAAAATGTTAAAAGTAAATTTAATAAAAAATTTTTTAAAAAAGTTACAAGTATAGTAGAAAAAATCATTTTCTATGAAAATGGAAAATAAAAATACTTCTTTCTTTCTGTATTCAAGAACAAGAAAGAAAAGAAAAGAAAAAGGAAAAGAAAAAATTGAATAGATTGACGGTGAACGAAATGGAATAAAATTGAAATTACATAAAGTTTCCCTTAGAAGTCAAACTATGAAGCACGATAGAGGCCATAAATTAAGCAGGTGGAGAGACTTGTGGTGTTCCTCTAGAGTTTGGCTGGCAAAGTTGGAAGAGGCTTGGTGTAACAGCTCCATTTTCCACTAGATGGCGCTGCTTAGATTACTGAGGTCGATAATTGTGACGTGTGTACACGTGTATGCACATGTGCAGGAAAGGTGAAACTGGTGTCACCCAGCTACCCAGTATCTGGTATCAGAACTCTGTGCACTCGTCTACCAGCAATCAAGCACCCCTCCTTTGTCTCTGTTCTCATCCACTCCCCACTTCTACTTTGTATGAGACCAAGTCATCAGTCTACCAGGCAGCATCACTTTCCTGAGTTTTATCTCAAAAGGGGCTGTGTTTCCAAACCCCTCACTACTGAGGGCCCTGAAGCTTTAACTTGCTCAGACCCTCAGGACAAGGATCTCTCTGAGCAATAGCCAGATGCTGGCCTGCCCCCAAGGAAAGTTTGTGTGACCCAGCCACTGCAGATTCCCAGAAACTAAGGCTGGGTGCCAGCCTGCCCTAGAAAAATTTCACATGATCATGTAGCAACAACATTTCTGGGATTATGGTAAAACACAACACACATCTGGTACCAGGCTTTGTGACCTCTTAATGTCCTTGTTCTCACACCAGCAAACATTGCTGTACTCCATTGTCCAGCCATAGGACCTTTGCCTATGGAGAAACCACACAGCCTCTACCAAATGTCCTCTCAGACCATGGAATACTACATGGCAATGAGAAACAATGAAATCTGGCCATGTGTAGCAACATGGATGGACCTGGAGGGTGTTATGCTGAGCGAAATAAGTCAGGCAGAGAAGGACAAATATCATATGTTTGCACGTATAGGAGGATTAGGAGGAACTTGACGGAGGAACAAGGGGGAGAAGAAGGGGGGAAATGGTGGGGGAAAGGGAAAGAGGCAAACCATGAGAGGCTCTTGAATGCTGACAAAAACTGAGGACTGATGGATGTGGGGGGGGGGGGGGGAGGGGCATGGAGGAGGGCACTTGTGGGGATGAGCACTGGGTGTTATGTGGAAACTAATTTGACAATAAACTATTTGTAAAAAAAATAAATGCTAAAAAAAAAAAAGAAGGGGAACCACCTTTTCCCATGTGGTCTGAGGACCCCTCAGACCTTGTTGTCTGTTCCTGAGGATTCACCCTTCCCACCAGAGCTCAGCCAGATATGCAGCTGCAGAATTTGACTCTGTGCTCCCCTGTTCATAGAGTGTTAATGATAGCCAAACCCTCTCATTTCTCCATTTCTAGTTAATTCCCTTATAGGTGTTTCCACTCTTTTTCTTTCTTTCCAGCTGCTTTCAGGGGGAGTGCCTTTCTTGTACTCTCCCCCCTGTTTCTGTCCTCTCTCCAAAATCAAAAACAGTTCCCAACCCTCCACAGCTTCTCTCTCCCCCAGGTTACTTCTCTATGTCCTGGAACTGCTGAGTTCTGTGATTCAAGCTATGCAGATTGTGAGTTAATCCTCAGATCAATTTTCTAAGTGTGCAAGATGGTTTGGTGTTGTTCTGGCTGCATCAGGGACAAAAGATGCAAAAAAATTTCCATGATGCTCTGCCATCTGACCCCTCCTAATTTTTTTATTACTCTTAAGTATAAGAACCCTTTGCTTAACTGTAGACAGATTTCCTCCTATGCTATTTGTTAAAGTTTTATACTTTTATATTTTACATTTAAGTCATGGTCCTTTTGATTTGATTTATTTTCATATAAAGTATGAAGATTAGTTTGTGGTTTTGTTTGTTCATATTGCTTAAGAATGTCCGTTGCTCCAGTACCATTTATTTATTGAGAAAGATATTCTTTTTGTTGTTGAATTACTTTTGCACTACCGTAAAACTCCATTGAAGATGTTTTTGTTAGTCTATTCCTGGATTCTTCTGTCAATACCACATATTCATCAATACTGTAGTTATATAGTAAGCTTAAATATTAGACTGAAGAGTTCTTCCCACTTTATTATTTTCCTTTTGAAAATTGCTTTAGCTATTTTAAATCCTTTCTGTAGAGACTTTTGGTTAAACTTGTCTATGTCTACAAAAAATTTGCCGAGATTTTTATAAGAATTGTATCAAATCTATAGATCATTTTGGTAAGAATTGACATTCTCATTATACTGAGTCATCCAATTCATGAAAATGACATATCTCTCCATTATTTAGATCTTTGATCTTTTATCAGTATTTTATAATTTTCGACATACATACTGTATACATTTTTCTTAAATATATATATATATGAATTTCTTTATATTTGGAGCAATTATAAATGGTGTTAAATTCTTAATTTTAGTTTCAATATTTTTATTGTTAGCATATGAAGATACGGTTTATTTATGCATGTTGATCTTATCTCCTGAAACATTGCTGATTTTACTTATTTGTTCTAGGGTTGGTTTTTTTTACTATTTCTTGGGATTTTCTAGGTAGGCAACCATGTTATTTTTATGTAGGGATAGTGGTATTCCTTCTTTTTTAACCAATTTGCTTTTTCTCATCATTATTTTCTTGCATTATTGCAGTATCAAGTTTCAGTACTGTGATAAATAAGAGAGAAGAAAGTGAATGCTATAGGTTCAGTTGTGTCCTCCCAAAATTTATATGCTGAATTTCTAATCCTATACCACATAATTTGACTGTATTTGTGGATAGAGTTTTTAAAGATGTTTTTCAATTAAAATGAGATCAATAAGTGGGCCCCTAATTGAATATTACTTGTGTTCTTATAAAACTAGGAGGTTAGGACACAGACACACAGAGGAAAGAGTATATGAAAACACATAAAGATGACCATCTACAATCCAAGAGAAAGGTCTCAGAAGAAATCAACCATGATGATACTTTTATCTCAGACTTCTAATCTCCATAATTGTGAGAAGATAAATTTCTAGTTTTTAGGCAACGTAATGCATAATATTTGTAATGGAAGTCCAGAAAATTAATACAATGGGCATAATTCCTTAGTTCCAAATCTTAATCTTAAGAGAACTATAAATATGATGTTATATGTAGGTTTTTTGTAAATGGCCTTTAGCATTTACAAAATGCTAGTCTTATATATTTATATAAGATCTTATATATATATATATATCTCCTCTAGTCTTATATATTTATAAATATATATATCTTATATATATATATCTTATATATATATATCTTATATATATATCCTATATATATATATATCTTATATACATATATATCTTATATATATATCTTATATATATATATCTTATATATATATATCTCCTCTAGTCTTATATATTTATAATATATATTTTATATATATAAGATTTTTATATTTATATAAGATCTTATATATATATACATATCTCCTCTAGTCTTATATATTTATAAAAAAATTTTAGTGATTATTTTGAAAGAGAAAGAGAGAGAGACAGAGTGAGAGTGGGGGAGAGGCAGAGAGAGAAGGAGACAGAATCTGAAGCAGAGCACAAAGCCCAACATAGGGCTCCAAATAAAAAAACAGTGAGCTGAAGTTGATGCTTAACTATCTCAGCCACCCAGGAATACCATATTCTCATTTTTTTTTACAGTTTTGTCATAGTGGGTGTTGGGTTTCATAAAAAGCTTTTCTATGTCAAATGATATGATTATGAGTTTTTAGATTTTTTTTACATTTGCTTATAAATATGGGGTATTATTTTGGTTAACTTTTGAGTTTTTAATCCAACTTGTATACCTGGAATAATTGCCACCTGCAGAGTTGTGAAGTTGTTTTTACACATTGGTAGACTTAATTTACCATTTTGGGTATAATTTCTTGAATGATACTGATCTATAGCTTTCTCTTTTTCCCCCCTTTGTTCTTTTCTTTTTACATTTTTAATGTTTATTTACTTTTGAGAGAGAGAGGCAGAGAGAAAGGGGGACAGAGGATCCAAAGAGGGCTTTGTGCTGACAGGAGACAATCTGATGCAGGACTCCAGTTCACAAACTGTGAGATCATGACTTAAGCCAAAGTTGGACTCTTAACTAACTGTGCCACCCAGGTGCCCCTGTTCTTTTTCTTTTTGTAAATCAAGGTAATTCTACTCTCATTAATAAGTTGGAAGTGATCCCTTTCTATTTTACTGGAAAAGATTGTGTACCACTGGTATTATTTCTCCTTTAAATACATGATAGAATTCACCAGTAAAATGATTGGGCTTATGGATTTTTCGTTCAGAAACTTTTTAATTGTAAACTCAATTTCTTTAATTTTTCTAGATCGATTGAGATTGTCTATTTTATCTTGATTGAATGCTGGCAATTTGTGGTTGTCTTAGTCGGCTCAAACTGTAATAACAAAATATCACAGACTAGATGACTTATACAACAGACATTCACTTTCTCACAGTTCTCATGATTGGAAATCCAAGGTCAGAATGCCAGCATGTTAGAGTTATGGTAAGAGCTCTCTTCCTCATTTACAGGAAGCCACCTTTTCACTGTGTGCTCGCGTAGCAGAAAGATAGAGCAAGCTCTTTTGTGTCCCTTTGTATAATGCACTAATATTATCATGGTGTTCCTACCATCATGACCTCATCTAAACCTAACTATCTCCCAAGGATACCACTACCTAATGATATCACATGGGGAGATAATCAACATATCAATTGGGAGAGACACAATGCAGTCCATACGAGGTAAAATTGTTTAATTTCTTCTAAGTTGTCAAATTTATGAGTGCAAAGTAGATTATAGTATCCCTTTATTATATTTTTATAGGTTCCAGGATCTG
This sequence comes from Hyaena hyaena, assembly GCF_003009895.1. NCBI lineage: Eukaryota > Metazoa > Chordata > Mammalia > Carnivora > Hyaenidae > Hyaena > Hyaena hyaena. The sequence continues at coordinate 469,903 of NW_024081638.1, read as the reverse complement.
TATTGATATCATCTTGTTTATTTTTCATCTTGTTAATTTGTATCTTCTCTATTTTTATCATTCTTGCTAGAAGGATATCAATGGTAAAGATTTTTTGACATATTAACCTTTTGTTTTTGTTTTTCTCAAGTTTTTCTTTCTTTTCAATTTCATAAATTACTGTTCTTATCTTTATTTCCTTCTTTCTGTCTGAATGGATTGGCTATTTTTAATATATTTATCATATAAAAGATTATTTATTTATTTATCAATGTTTATTTAGTTTTGAGAAACAGTGCATGAGCAGGAGAGATGCAGAGAATGAGGGAGACACAGAATCCAAAGGAAGCTCCAGGCTGAACAGTCAGCACAGAGCCTGATGCTGGGCTGTAACCCATGAACCACGAGATCAGGAACTAAGCTGAAGTTGGACACTTAACTGATTGAGCCACCAAGCACCCCTAAAAGATAATTTTTTCTGAAACAAATTGAGGATGATGGGAGCCGGTATTTTCTCCTAATTAGTATTATAGTTTATGCATAATCACAGTTTTATTCTCCTGTCCATATTCACCAGTCTAATTCTTTTTATCAACACCATATCTATTTGCTCTATTAGATTATATGTTAATAGCTGAATTTTGAAGGCAAATAGTACTTTGTGAATATGTAAGAGCATAGAAACCTGCTAGTCCCTATTCAGAAAATCAAAATGGCTGTGCCTAAGCAGCTTCTGTGCTTCTCAACATCACATTGTTTCTGTCATGGAAGACTAATGGCCAAAGCCATTTTGAGTAAATAGATATTAAAACTGTTGTTACTGGAATACTCTACATTTTAAGATCTTTAATGATGAAATATTAGATAATTTTTATGTTTAATATAAAAATAGATTTCTCAAGATGTGAAACATCATGGCTATATTCTTATCATCTTTATACACTCTCCATTTTGCATATCGACCTGAAAATTCCAAGCACTCCATAAGTGTTTATTAAATTCATTGATAAAGATGTTAAGAAAATTGATGTGAGATGTCTTAAAAAATATTTGACCAATAATGTAATACTGGACTCTGTGACTATTCTCATTTTAATAATCATTGAAAAAGGAATTCAGATGATTGATTTGAGTTCTTTAATATTTTTCTAATGTAAACATTTAGTGCTTTAAGTCTCCCTGTCAACACTACTTTACTGTGACCCACATATTTTGAAGTGTTGCATTTTGTCTTTCATTAATTCTTGGTAATTTATAAATTTCTTTTGAGACATATGAAAACTATAGAAAACTTATGAAAGAAATTGAAGACGATACAAAGAAATAGGAAAACATTCCATACTCATGGATCGGGAAAATAAATATTGTTAAAATGTCATTACTGCTGAAAGCAATGTACACATTCAATGCAATCCCAATCAAAATTGCACCAGCATTCTTCTCAAAGCTAGAACAAACTATCCTAAAATTGGTATGGAACCACAAAAGACCCTGAATAGCCAAAGTAATATTGAAGAAGAAAACCAAATCAGGAGGCATCACCATCCCAGACTTTAGCCTCTACTACAAAGCTGTTATCATCAAGACAGTATGGTATTGGCACAAAAACAGACACATAGACCAATGGAATAGAATAGATAACTCAGAATTGGACCCACAAATGTATGAACAACTAATCTTTCACAAAGCAGGAAAGAGTATCTAATGGAAAAAAGCCTCTTTAACAGATGGTGCTGGAAGAACTGGACAGCAACATGCAGAAGAATGAAACTAGAACACTTTCTCACACCATACACAAAAATAAACTGAAAATGGATAAAGGACCTGAATGTGAGACAGGAAAACATCAAAACCCTAGAGGAGAAATCAGGAAACAACATTCTTGATCTCAATCGCAACAATTTCTTACTTGGCACATCCCCAAAGGCAAGGGAATCAAGAGCAAAAATGAACTATTGGGACCTCATCAAAATTAAACACTTCTGCATGGCAAAGGAAACAATCAATAAAACTAATAAGCAACCAATGGAATGGGAAAAGATAGTTGCAAATGACATATCAGATAAAGGGTTAGTATCCAAAATCTATAAGGAACTCACCAAACTCCACACCAAAAACAAGTAATCCAATGATGAAATGGGCAGAAGACATGAACAGACACTTCTCCAAAGAGGACATTCAGATGGCCAACAGACACATGAAACGATGCTCAACATCACTTATCATCAGGGAAATGCAGATCAAAACTACACTGAGATACCACCTCACGCCGATCAAAGTGGCAAAAATGAACAAATCAGGAGACTATAGATGCTGACAAGGATGTGGAGAAATGGGCACCCTCCTACACTGTTGGTGGGAATGTAAACTGACACAGCCCCTCTGGAAACCAGTGTGGAGGTTCCTCAAAAAATTAACAGTAAAACTCCTCTAGGACCCAGCAGTAGCACTGCTAGGAATTTTCTGAGGGATACAGGAGTGCTGATGCATAGGGACACATGAACCACAGTGTTCATAACAGCACTTTCAACAATAGCCAAATCATGGAAAGAGCCTAAGTGTCCATCAGTGGATGAATGGATCAAGAAGATGTGGTCTATCTATACAATGGAGTACTACATGGCAATGAGAAAGAATGAAATCTGGCCATTTGTAACAATGTGGATGGAAATTGAGGTTATGCTGAGTAAAATAAGTCAGGCAGAAAAAGATACCATATGTTTTCACTTGTAAGTGGGTTAGGAGAAACTTAACAGAGGACCATGGAGGAGGAGTAGGGGGAAAAATAGTTGGTTAGAGGGAGGGAGGCAAACCATGAGAGACACTTCACTACTGAGGACAAACTGAAGGCTGATAGGAGTGGGGGTGAGGGGATGGGGAGTGATGGGCATGGTGGAGGACATTTGTTGGGATGAGCATTGGGTGTTATATGGAAACCAACTTGACAATAAACTATGACCAAAAAAATATGGTGTATATACACAATAGAATATTATTCAGACATAAGAAAACAGGGTATCTTGCTATTTGCAACATAGATGGACTTTGAGAATATTATGTTAAGTGAGATAAGTCAGATAGAGAAAGACAACTACTGTTTAACATCATTTATATGTGGAATCTAAAAAAGTCAAACATGTAATAAACAGAATAAAATAATATTTACCAAGTGATGAGGATTGAGAGGATAAGATTGATGTTGTTTAAGGGTAAAAATATGCAGTGAGTAATAAATAAGCTATAGTAATCTAATGCACTGCATGCATAGACAGTATTTTAGTATAATTATTTAATGTAATAAATAGCTCTATAATAGCAATTATATCACAGTATATAAATTAAACCAGCACGTTGAACATCTTAAATTTACACAATGTGGCATGTCAAATATATTCAATAAAAAAGAATTAAGAAAGATAAAAAGAGTAATGGTATGGAACAAAGGCCATATTTAATTTACCTGTTTATCCAAGATTTAATAATAACAAAAACAACAATAATGATACTAACTTCAACAGCAACAATAAAAAAATTAACAAATTATTTTATGTTTCTTCGTATATGCAAGTATTATTTTAGTCACTTTGTACACACTAACACATATTCAATTCTCAAAACACTCTTATTACCATTATTTTACTGATAAGAAAACTAATACATACAAAAGTAAAAACTTTTCCCCAAGGTCATGTAGCTATTCAGTTACAAGAATAGGATTCAAAACAAGATATTCTAGATCAATGCCTCCTCTCTATCTATATTATGCTACAATGTACATAGTGTAGGAGTAAAAATAACCTCCCTCAGTTTTATTCAAATTCATACATCTAATGAAATCCAGAATCAAGATCCCTCTAAATATTCTCCTTCCAAGTTTAGTAATCATATTGTCACTTATAATTGTATTGAACAAAGTATCAACTAAGCAATCAACTAATCAATTTGCATGATTTAATCAATTACATTTAATAGTGTCACCTTCTTAATTAAATTATATAAAGGAAGCTTTAACCTCTAGTACAAAAAGTAAAAATTTTTTAATTATTTAGGAAAAAAACCATTGGTACTAAGAATTCGTCATTCTTTTAACTTATTACAGACCCAAACAGTGTCATAATTTAATAGTTGTCTGTATGGTCCAAGAAGTGAAAAAAAAAATTTTATTAAGGTCTGAAATTCAGTTCTCTCAGGGAATAATTATTTACATGTAGGAATGGTGGTCTGAAACATGTGCACATTATTCAAGCACAGTCGTCGATAAAGTTAAATCTCATTTTATAAAATTAATTGTTATTACATTTCATTAGTATTTATTAATTGTAAGACCCAACGGCTCAGCTTCATTAAGTAATTTTCATTAACCATACAATGAAGTACTTCTTTAAAATTCAAGCAATTTGCAGGAGAATAAAGTTCACTTGAGTGTATATTAAAATGCACAGCAACAATAGTAAATAAAAATATTTGTTTCCTGGCTGAAAGTCTGTGGCTATATCTGCTTACACTCAGAGACCACAACACTCTAGCTACAATAGTGAACAAGAAGTATGGCTCCAAGAATATTGGTTATTTCAATTAGCATCATTTCACAAAGGATGAGATCAATGTACCAGTAGCCTGCAAGTGAAGAGCTTTCAGAATTACTCAAGTACAATTCATACAGAAAAAAAAATACATCACATGGAAAGGAAAAAGACATTAAAAATGTATTTTTGGGGGCGCCTTGGTAGCTCAGTGGGTTAAGCAACCGACTTCGGCTCAGGTCATGATCTCTTGGTTCGTGGGTTTGAGCTCTGTGTCCAGCTCTGTACTGACAGCTAGCTCAGAGTCTGGAGCCTGTTTCAGATTCTGTATCTCCCTCTCTCTCTGACCCTCCCCTGCTCATGCTGTCTCTCCCCCTCTCTCTCAGAAATGAAGAAAACATTAAAATTTTTTTTTACTTTTTTTCTTTTTTTAGTATAAAGAAGTATATTGATTCAGATATGGTATAAATGGTATAAAATTCACGTGAGAGCCATAAATTTATTACAGAAATAATTTAATTATAAAGACATAAAAGGATATTAAGGTGAATATTTATAGAAAAGTATTGAAGGCAAATTGTTTGAAAGAGATTTTCACAATCAGCATTAATTTCATTTAAGTTTCTTGCCCTTTATATGATTGGAACCTTAGTCAGTTTTTATATAATTAAATGGTTTAATTGAAATTATAGTGAAAATGTGAGCAAATGACTAAGTGCATTTTGCAAAGTTTATCTGTAAACAAGGTAGTCTTCTTGGCATTAAAAATAGAAACTTAACAGAGGACCATGGGGGAGAAGAAAGGGAAATATATAGTTGGGGAGAGGGAGGGAGGCAAACCATAAGAGCCTCTTGAATACTGAGAACAAACTGAGAGCTAATGGGTAGTGGAGAGGGCACTTGTGGGGATGAGCACTGGGTGTTATATGGAAACCAACTTGACAATAAACTATGAAAGGAAAAATTTTAATTTTAAAAAACCTTTAAAAATATCTAACATCAACCAAAAAAAACCCCTATTTGAGCTACTAAATGAATTCAGTGAACTGCAGGTTACAAGATTAATATACATAAATCTGTTGCATCTCTATAAATTGAAATTGAATTAACATAATGAGAAATTAGAAAACAATTCTATTTATAATTGCAACAAAAAGAAAGAAATATCTAAGAATACACTTAACCACAAAGGTAAAAGACCTTTGTACTTTTAAAACTATAAGATACTGATAAAAGAAATTTAAAATGAAACAAATAAATTGAAAGATACACAGTGTTCATGGATTGAAAGACTTGATATTGTTAAATGTTCATACTACGCAAAATAGTCTGCAGATTTATTTCAATCCTTATCAAAATACCAGTGACATTGTTTACACAACTAGAACAAAGAATCCTAAATTTGTATGGAAACACAAAGGTCCTTGAAAAGCCAAACCAATCTTGAGAAAGAATAACAAAGTTGTGTGCTTCATGGTTTCTGAATTCAAACTATACTGCACAGCTATAGTAACCAAAGTAGTATGGTGCTGTCACAAAAACAACATGTAGATCAATGGAACAGAATCCATAATCCAGAAATAAACCCATATTTATATATCCAATTGAACTTCAAGAAAGGAAGCAAAGATATGCAGTGGGAAAAAGACAGACTTTTCAATAAATGGTGTTGGGAAAACTAGACAACATGCAAAATAATAAAAGTGTACTGGGGTGTCCACGTGGCTCAGGGTGGTTAAGAGTCCAATTCTTGATTTCAGCCCAGGTCATGATCTCGCGGTTTGTAGGATAAAGTCTTGCATTGAGCGGATTCTCTCTCTCCCTCTCTCCCTCCCTTCTCTCTCTCTCTCTCTCTCTCTCTCTCTCTCTCTCTCACAAACACACACACACACACACACACACAAATAAATAAATAAATAAATAAATTTTATAAAACTGGACTACTTTCTTAAACCATACACAAAAATAAACTCAAAATGGATTAAAGACATAAATGTAAGGTCAGAAACTATAAAAAATATGGAAAACAACATAGGCACTAAGCTCCTGGATGTACATCTGAGCAATATTTTTGTGGATCTGTCTCTTCAGGCAAGGACAACAAAAGCTAAATAAATAAAATTACATCAAACTGAAAATCTTTAACAAAAACAAAGTGCTTTTGTGCAGCGAAGAATGCAATTAACAAAATGAAAAGGCAGCACACTGAATGGGAGAAGATATTTCTAAATGATATATAACCAGTAATGGGTTAATATATAAAATATATAAAGTACCTACACAACTTAATATAAAAGAAAATCAATCCAATTAAAAATGGGTAGAAGACCTGAATAGACATTTATCCAAAGAAAACATGAAGACAACTTACAGACACATGGAAAAAAGCTCAACATCACTAATCATCATGGAAATGTAAATCAAAACCATAATGAGATATTACCTCACACTTGTCAAAATGGATACTATCAAAAAGAAAATAAAAAGCAAATGTCGGAATGCATGTGAAAAAAAGGGAATCCTCTTGCACTGCTAGTGTGAATGCAAAATGGTGCACCAACTATGGAAAAGAGTATGGAGGCTCCACAAAAAATCAAAAATACAGAGGAAAAAAAGTAGAGCTACCATATGATCCATCAATTTTAACAGAAAAAAAAACTCCACTAATTTCAAAGGCTATGTACTCCTGTATTTTTATTGCAGCATTATTTACAATAATCAAGATATGCAAGCACCTAAGTGTCAATGAAAAGATGAATAGATTAAAAGGATGGAATACACAATGGAATTTTACTCAGCCATAACAAAGAACGGAAGGGTACAAGAAATTAATTTCAGACTTGTAACTTTAGACTTGAATGTTTCCTTAGACACCTGCAGATTGAAACTGAAGGGGTGCTAAAATATTTATCATACAAATGGATGTCTAAAGAAAGCTAGAGTAGCAATACTTATATCTGACAAACTAGACTTGGAAACAAAGACTGTAAAAAGAGATAAAGGCATTATATAATCATAAAGGGAACAATCCAAAAAGAAGATACAACAATTGTAAATATTTATGGACTGAGAATAAAAGCATTCAAAAGGATAAAGCAATTAATAGCAAGCATAAAGGAACTAATTGATAATAACAAAATAATAGTAGGGAATTTTCACATCACTTTACATCAATGGTCGGATCATCCAAACAGAAAATCAACAGGGAAATGATGGCTTTGAATGGTAACCAGATGGACATAACAGATATGTTCAAAACATTCCATCCTAAAATAGCAGGATATACATTCTTTTTAACTGCACATGGAACATTCACCAGGATAGGTCACTTTTAAGTCACAAAACAGTCCTCAACAAATATAAAAACATTGAAATGATATCATGCATCTTTTTTGACTACAATGAAACTTGAAGTCAACCACAAGAAATAATTTGTAAGACCACAAATACATGGAAGTTAAAAAACATGCTACTAAACAATGAAAGAGTCAACCAAGAAATCAAAGAAGAAAGTTTTTAAAACTGCATGGAAAAAAAAAAAGAAAACTCAACATTCCAATACTTTTGGGATGTAGAGAATGTGGTCCTAAGAGGGAACTTAGGCATATATAGCCATACATGCCTATTAAAGAAGCAAGAAGAATCTCAAAAAATAACCTAACCATACATATGTCGAGTGAGAAAAAGAACAACAAATGAAGACTAAAGCCAACAAAAGGAAGGGAATAATAAATATTAGAAAAGAAATAAATGATATAGAAACTAAAAAAAACCCTATAACATAGCAATGAAAGCAGGAGATGATTCCTTGAAAAAAAAAATTGACAAGCATTCAGCCATACTTATCAGAAAAAAAAGAGAAAAGAACTCAAATAAATAATCACAAATGAGAAAGGAGAAATAACAGCCAAAAGCACAGAAATACAATTACAAGGGAATAATGTGGAAAACTATATTCCAGCAAACTGGACAATCTGGAAAAAGTTGAAAAATTCCTAGAAACATAAAAACTACAATAGCTGAATCAGGATGAAATAATAAACTTGAACACACCAATAATCAGCAAAGTAATTGAATCAGTAATTTAAAAACTCCCAACAAACAATAATTCATGGGAATTCTACCAAACATTTTTTTAAACACATTTTTTTTAATGTTTTATTTATTTCTAGGAGAGAGAGAGAGACAGCGTGAGCAGGAGAGGGTCAGAGAGAGAGGGAGTCACAGACTGAAACAGGCTCCAGGCTCTGAGCTGGCAGTCAGCACAGAGCCCGACGCGGGGCTCGAACCCACGAACCAAGAGATCATGACCTAAGCGAAAGTCGGACACTTAACCGACTAAGCCACCCAGGTGCCCCTCTACCAAACATTTAAATAAAGGTTTATACCTATTCTTCTCAAATTATTCCAAAATGTAGAAGAGGAAGGAAAACTTCCAAATTAATTGTATGAGGCCAGCATTTCCCTGATGCCAATACAAGATAAAGATTCTAATAAAAAGAGAACTACTAACCAATATCTACGATGAACTTAGATGCAAATATTTTCAATAAAATACTAGCAAACCAAATCCAACAATATATTTTAAGAATCATGCACTAAAATTAAGTGGGATTTATTCCTGGATTGCAAGTGTGGGTCAATATTTGCAAACCAGTCAACATGATACACCACATTATTAAAAGAAAGAACCACATGATCATTTCAATAGGTTCAGAAAAAGCATTTTTCTCTTTCATGTTCAGCTTGTTTACTTTCTATTATTCTGTCTTCTAGGTCAGTAATTCACTTCTTTGCTTCTTCTATCCTGCTATTCATTTCATCAAGCTTCTCATTTTCTTTATTGAGCCCTTTAAATTTGCTATGTTATTCTTTATTTCTTTAAAGGTCTTACTCATGTAAGACTCTTCTCAAATCCAGTGAATATTCTTATAATCATTGCTTTAAGTTTATTTAAATATCAGGCATCATACTTATGTCTGTTTTGTTTAGATCTCTGGCCGTGGCATTGTCCTTTTCTTTCATTTGGTATAAATTTCTCTGTGCCCTCATTTTGTCTGTGTCTTTATGTCTGTTTTAGTGTGTTAAGAAAGTCAGCTATGTCTTTACTCTTAAAAGTAGGGACTTTATATTTAAAAAAATAGGTCCTGAAGTGTCTTGAAGTGCAGTATCCCTTGTTCACCAGAACCCAGAACTTCAGTAGTGTATTCTATGTGTTGTTTCCACCCTGCTGTTGTGTATGAATCAGTTTTCCTTGTAGTGCTGCCTTCTGCTCTGACTCTGGCTTTTATGATCTGTGTTTGCTCTCTGCGGTGTTAGTGGGACCCAGGCAGGACATCACTGAGGGTGCATGCCTGCCAGTGAACTTGGGATCAGGTTGATTGTGTTAGCAAAATTTGCATTAGGACACTAGTCTTATGCTGGATCCCCCAAGTGCTGCAACGTCTGGGGACTGTGTGCTGAGTTGGCTGGGGACATGAGTCTGGGCTCAGCACTCGGCAATGAACAGATGCAACTGGGTCCGTTGGGCAGCAATTACTGGGGGCATGTTGCTGGGTGCAATAGGGTGTATAAGTGGAGTGACAGTAGAGTGTGACTCATAGTGGTAGCTATGCACCAGGCAGCTGAGTGTGGTGCATACCTCTTTAACAAAATTTGCCCTGAGCCCAGAGCTGAGGGTAGCAGGCTATGATTAGAGAAGGCCTCAGGAGAACTCGTGGGCAAGGCACACTGCTACCAGGTCAGTTAAAAAATGTCTGTGTTTATCCTAGGGGACAGCAGAGGAAAATTACACCTGCCAGCTCCTCCAAAATGCTCTGAAATTACCATGAACATTTCTGTCTCTTGTTTGTACCCAGTGTTGTGCAAAGTGCTGTTTTTATGTTGCCTCTTCAGACTGGTTCTCTGTCTTTAAGCATGGTGACCCAGCGATCATTTGCTTTCTGGCTCACCCAGTGCTGAGTAAGATGACTTCCAAAGCTCCAGGCTCAAAGTCCCACTGATTTTACAAACTCACAGAATTCAGCCCTTCTGGTTTTTAAAGCCAAATGTTATGGGGATTAGATTTCCCTGTGTAAACTCCCTGATGTCAGGGCTGCTTTTTTGCCCTCTCTTCATGTGTAGCTCTCTCCCTCCTTTGAGTAGACTTTCTCAGCCTTTCTGGCCTTCCTAAGCTTTCAGATACAGCTTCTTCTATGTATTTAGTTATGGAGATTTTTCTCCCTTTCTTTAGATCACTTTTAGTTGTACTGACTTGTATGTGGATGATATCTAGTTGTCAATATGAGACCTGATAAGCTCAGAAACCTCCTATTCTGTCGTCTTCCCAAATTCTTTATTCTGGGTGTATATCAATTTGAATTCCCCCCAACAGCATAAGAAGGTTCCTTTTTTTCCACATTCTTTCCAACATTTATTATTTCTTTTTTTTTATTTTTATTTTAGCCATTCTGGCACCTGTAATGTGATATCTGGTGGTTTGTATTCGCATTCCTGTGAAAATTGTTGTTGAGCATTTTTTATGGTCTTCCTTGTGTACATCTTCTTTGGAAAAATGTCTGTTCAGGTTCTCTTCCCATTTTAATCTGCAGAGGGACAAGGGGAAAAGGAAGAGTGGCTGAAACTGCTCGTGGAACTGTCCCTGGAGAAGAGAAAAACCTCGGCCTGGAACAGAGAGGGATCCTATCATCCATCTCTAACCCCGGGACTTTGGGACAGAGATCCTATCTCTAACTGGGGAATTTTCTTTGGGATGGGTACCCCGGTCCCAGAAATTCCCTCCAGGATAAACAGTATGCAAGGACTCAGTCGGTATCAGGAGGAACCGCTCCCCTACTTGATCCCCGGCTAGGAAGCACCCCGGCCTGCAGGATTACATTTCAGGTAGTATCATTAAAGCACATGGACTAAGATCTGGAAGCAAGGCTGGGTGAAGGACATAAAACACAGTCAACTTTGGCTGTGCCCCAGCCCAGAGAGATCAGACCCAAAAGAATTATTTGCAATGCTTTCTTCGAGAAGAGACTGGAAGGGCTGCTATTTTCCTTCCTACAACCACCAAGGCATGACCTCAACGAGTGGCCTGCTGGACCCACGGTAGAGGCCAGACCTGCCTACACCAAACCATGGTCATCTACACTGGGGAGCTGCTTTTTTTTTTTTTTTTTTTTTTTTTTTTTTTTTTTTTTTTTTTTTTTTTTTTTTTTTTTTTTTTTTTTTTTTTTTTNTTTTTTTTTTTTTTTTTTTTTTTTTTTTTTTTTTTTTTTTTTTTTTTTTTTTTTTTTTTTTTTTTTTTTTTTTTTTTTTTTTTTTTTTTTTTTACCGGAGCCCGGGACAAGACCAGCAATGGTGCATTGCTGGGATTAACTACAGATCAATTCTTGATATTCAATGTATTCTCCCTTATCTCATTCTTATCTCTCCTCTCCACTGTTTTAGGTTTGTTTAAACAGTCACATTTAATCCATTCCCTTGATGCATGACCTACACCTCCATCTTTACCTTCCTTTCTCTCTCTTTGGAATAATAAGACTACATAGTTTCTCTGGATAACATTATCTTCGTTTCTCTCTCCTCGCCTCCTACCATATTCTCCTTTATCTCTCTCTCTGACTGGTCAATGTCCAATTTCTCTCTCTCCTAAACCCTGTCATTTCTCTCTTTGTATATGATCTTCCATCAGCACTGCCTCCACCATGTGCTTTATTTGTAGCTATGATTTCTAGTTTTATGCTTTTGGACTGCCCTTCATCTTTGGTTGCTTTTGTTTTCTTTTTCAATTTTTTTAATGTTTTATTTATTTCTGAGAGAGAGAGACAGCATGAACAGGGGAGGGTCAGAGAAAGAGGGAGACACAGAATCTGAAACAGGCTCCAGGCTCCAAGCTGTCAGCACAGAACCCGACATGGGGTTCGAACCCACTGACTGTGAGATCATGACCTGAGCTGAAGTCAGATGCATAACCGACTGAGCCACCCAGGCACCCCTGTTTTATTTTATTTTTCCATTCCATGGTTTCCTTGTTTGATTTGTCGGTACATTTGCATGCTTTTGTTCCCAGTTTCTTTGTCTGTCTGTTTTCCTTCCGAGAACTACCTCAAGAAACAAGACAAAGTACACATGGTGGAGAGTCCCAAATACCACTATGAGTAGGGAAATAAAATAAACAAAGGCATAACAAGAAAGAACAAGGGACATTATTAAAAGAACACTTCCTGAATGGACAGGACATGGACAGTCAATGAGCCTTCGTTAATATAGCAGAACACACAGGTGCAGAGCATATAACAAGCTTTTAAAACTTAAAAGACACAGAAAGCTAGACAAAGTGAAAAAATGGAAGAAATCTCCTCTAAAGAAATTCCAGGAAGAAGCGACAACAAAAGAATAGCTCAAGACAGATATAAGCAACATAACTGAATAAGAATTTAGAACAATCGCCATAAAATTAATCGCTGAGCTAGAAAAAGGCATGTAAGACACAAGAGAAGCTATTGCTACAAAGATTATGAACCTTAAAAATAGTTATGATGAATTTAAAAATGCTATGAATGAGGTGCATAATAAAATGGAGGCGGCCACTGCATGGATTAAAGACACAGAGAGGAAATAGGTGAATTAGAAAAAAGAATTATAGAAAAAGAGGAAGCTGAGTAAAAGAGAGATAAATTGATATAGAAACACAAAAGGAGAATTCGAGAACTGTATGATGCAATCAGACAGAACAATATCCCTGTCATAGGAATTCCAGAAGAAAAAGAAGAGAAAGAAAAGGGCTGAAGGGGTCCTTGAACAAATCATAGCTGAGAATTTACTCAGTCTGGGGAAGGACACAAACATTGAAATCCGAGAGGAACAGAGAGCTCTCCTCAGACATAACTTGAATCGATCTTCTGCACGACATGTCAGAGTGAAACTGGCAAAATACAAGGATAAAGACAGAATTCGGAAAGCACCTAAGGATAAAAGGGCCCTAACATGAAGAGAGAGACATCAGGTTGCAGACCTATCTACTGAAACTTAGCAGGCCAGATAGAATGGCAGGAAATTTTCCATGTGATGAATTGAAAAAATATGCAGCCAGGAATCCTTTATGCAAAAAGCCTGTCACTCAGAACAAAAGAAGAGATCAAGGTATTCCCAAACAAACAAACAAAAAAATTGAATAAAATCATCACTACTATACCAGCCCTATAAGAAATTCTAAGGGGGATTCTATGAGGGAAATGTTGCAAAAAATAAAAGGTACCAGAGACACCACTACAGTCATGAATCCGACACAGAACACAATGACTCTAAACCCATATTTTTCAATAATAACACTGAATGTAAATTGACTAAATGCTCCAATCAAAAGACATAGGGTATCAGAATGGATAAACAACAACAACAACAACAACACAAGATCCATCTATTTGCTGTCTGCAAGAGACTAATTTTAGACCTGAGGACACCTTCAGATTGAAAGTAAGGGGATGGAGAACTATCTATCATGCTACTGGAAGTCAAAAGAAAACTGGAGTCGCCATATTTATATCATACAAACTGGACTTTAAGGGCAGTAACAAGATATGAAGACAGGCATTATATAATAATTAGAGGGTCTATCCATCAGGAAGAACTAATAATTATAAAAATCTATGCACTAAATTTGGGGGCATCCAGATACATAAAACAACCACAACTGGGAATATGGTAATAGCAGGGGACCTGAACAGTCCACTTAAAGCAATGGATAGATCCACTTGACAAAACCATTAAAGAAACAATGACCCTGAACAACACATTGGACCAGATAGACTTGACAGATATGTTTATAACCGTACTTCCTAAAGCAGTGGAATTCACTTTCTTCTCGACTGCACATGGTACATTCCCCAAGATGGATCACATACGAGGTCAGAAAACAGCCCTCAATGAATATAAAAGAATTGAGAAAATGATCTAGTTTCATTCTTCTGCATGTTGCTGTCCAGGTCTCCCAACACCATCTGTTAAAAAGGCTGTCTTTTTTCCATTGGATACTCTTTCCTGCTTTGTCAAAGATTAGTTAGCTGTATACTTTTGGGTCCATTTCTGAGTTCTCTATTCTGTTCCATTGTTCTATGTGTCTGTTTTTGTGCCAATACCATACTGTCTTGATGATGACAGCTTTGTAGTAGAGGTTAAAGTCTGGGATGGTGATACCTCCTGTTTGAGTTTTATTTTTCAGTATTACTTTGGCTATTCAGGGTCTTTTTTGTTCCATACAAATTTTAAGATTGTTCTAGTTTTGAGAAGTATGCTGGTGCAATTTTGATTGGAATTGCATTGAATGTGTAGATTGCTATGGGTATTAATGACATCTTAACTATATTTATTCTTCCTATCCATGAGCAGGGAATGTTTTTCCATTTCTTTGTGTCTTCTTCAAATTCCTTCATAAGTTTTCTATTGTTTTCATCATACAGATCACTTGTATCCTTGGTTAGGTTTATCCCTAGGTATTTTATGGGTTTTTTTTTTGTGTAATTGTGAATGGGATCAGTGTCTTGATTTCTCTTTCTATTCCTTCATTGTTGGTGTATAAGAATGCAACTGATTTTGTACCCTGCAACTTGGCTGAGTTCTTGGATCAGTTCTAGTAGGCTTCTGGTGGAGTCTGTTGGGTTTTCGATATAGAGTATCATGTCATCTACGAAGAGTGAAAGTTTGACTTCCTCTTTGCCAATTCTGATGCCTTTGATTTCCTTTTGTTGTCTGATGGCTGATGCTAGGACTTCCAGCACTATATTAAACAGCAGGGGTGAGAGTGGACATCCCTGCCATATTCCTGATCTCAGTGGGAAAGCTCTCGGTTTTTCCCCTTTGAGGGTGATGTTAGGTGAAGGCTTGTCATAGATGGCTTACGATGTTTAAGTAGGCTCCTTCTATCCCGACATTCTCTAGAGTCTTCATTAAGAAGGGATGCTGTATTTTGTCAAATGCTTTTTCTGCATCTATTGACAGGACCATATGGTTTTTATCTTTTATTGATGTGATGTATCCCATTGATTGATTTGCTAATGTTGAACCAGCCTTGTAACCCAGGAATGAATCCCACTTGATCTTGGTGGATGATTCTTTTTATATGCTGCTGGATTCGATTTGCAAGCTCTTGTTGAGGATTTTTGCATCCGTATTCATCAAGGATATTGGCCTGTAGTTCTCTTTTTTTGGTGGATCTCTGTCTGGCTTGGGAATCAGACTGATGCTGGCTTCATAAAATGAGTCCGAGAGATTTCCTTCGATTTCTATTTTTTGGAATAGCTTGAGAAGAATTGGGATTAATCCTGTTTTATTTATTTATTTTAATTTTTTTAATGTTTTATTTATTTCTAGGAGAGAGATAGAGACAGCATGAGCAGGGGAGGGTCAGAGAGAGAGGGAGTCACAGACTGAAACAGGCTCCAGGCTCCGAGCTGGCAGTCAGCACAGAGCCCGACGCGGGGCTCGAACCCACGAACCGCGCGATCATGACCCAAGCGAAAGTCGGACGCTTAACCGACTAAGCCACCCAGGCGCCCCGGGATTAATCCTGTTTTAAATGGTAGAATTCCCCAGGGAAGCCATCAGGTCCAGGGCTCTTATTTGTTGGGAGATTTTTGATAACTGATTCGATTTCTTCACTCGTTTTGGGTCTGTTCAGGTTTTCTATTTCTTCCCGTGTGAATTTTGGTAGTGAGTGTGTGTTTAGGAATTTATCCATTTCTTCTAAGTGGTCCAATTTGTTGGCATATAATTTTTCATAGTATTCCCTGATAATTGCTTGTATTTCTGAGGGGTTGGTTGTAGTAATTCCATTTTCATTCATAATTTTGTCTATTTGGGTGCTCTCTCTTTTCTTTTTGATAAGTCTGGCTAGAGGTTTGTCAATTTTGCTTATTTTTTTCAAAAAACCAACTCTTGGATTCATGGATCTGTTCAATTCTTTCTTTGGTCTCTATGTTGTTTAGTTCTGCTCTAATTTTTACTATTTCTCTTCTTCTACTGGGTTTAGGGCATTCCTGTTGCTCTGCCTCTACTTCCTTTAGGTCAGCTGTTAGATTTATGACTTGAGCTTTTTCTAATCTCTTGAAATAGGCCTGGAGAGCAATGTACTTTCCTCTTCAGACTGCGTTTGCCACCTCCCATAGATTTTTGGATTGTTGTGTTTTCATTTTCATTTGTTTCCATATATTTTTTGATTTCATCTCTAATTGCCTGATTGGCCCATTCATTCTTTAGTAGAGTGTTTTTTAACCTCCATGTTTTTGGAGGTTTTCCAGACTTCTTCCTGTAATTGATTTCAAATTTCAAAGCATTGTGATCTGAGAGTGTGCATGATATGATCTCAATTCTTTTATATTTATTGAGGGCTGCTTTATGTCCCAGTATGTGATCTATCTTGGAGAATGTGCCATGCGCACTTGAGAAGAAAGTAAATTCCCTGGCCTCAGGAAATAAAGTTCTAAATGTATCCGTCAGATCCATCTGTCCAATGTGTCTATCAAGTCCATTATTTCTTTAGTGATTTCCTGTCTGGTTGACATATCCATATCTGTAAACGGAGTATTAAAGTTCCCTGCTATTAGCACGTTCTCATCTATAAGCTTGTTTCTGTTTGAGATTAATAGTTTTAGATATTTAGGTGCTCCCATATTCGGTATGCAGATATTTATGATAGTTAGTTCGTCCTGATGGATGGACCCTGTAATGATTATGTCGTGCCCTTCTTCATCTCTTGTTATGGTCTTTAATATAAAGTCCAGTTTGTCTGATATAAGTATACCTACTCCGGCTTCCTTTTGATTTCCTTTAGCATGATATATATTTCTCCACCTCCTTACTTTTAATCTGAAGGTATCTTCCAGTCTAAAATGACTTTCTTGTAGACAGCGTATAGATGGATTTTGTTTTTTTATCCATTCTGCTACCCTATGTCTTTTGATTGGAGCATTCAACCCATTTACATTCAGTGTTATTATTGAAATATGTGGGTTTAGAGTCTTTGTATCTTTTGTAGGGTTCATGTTTGTGGTGGTGTCTCTGGTATCTTTGTGCCTTGCAACCTTTCCGTCAGAGAGTCCCCCTCAGGATTTCTTGTAGGGCTGGCTTCGTGGTGACAAATTCTTTCAATTTCTGTTTATTTGGAAAGGTTTTTATCTCTCCTTCTATTTTGAATGACAAGCTTGCTGGATAGAGGATTCTTGGCTGCATATTTTTACTGTTCATCACATTGAAGATCTCCTGCTATTTCTTTCTGGCCTGCCAAGTTTCAGTAGATAGTTCTGTGACCATTCTGATAGGTTTCTGTTTGTAAGTTAGGGTCGTTTTCTCACTAGCTGCTTTCAAAATTCTCTCTTTGTCCTTGTATTTGGCCATTTTTACTATGATATGTCATGCAGAAGATCGATTCAAATTACATCTGAGGGGAGTCCTCTGAGCCTCTTGTATTTCAACATTTACTTCCTTCCTCAGGTTGGGGAAGTTGTCAGTTATAATTTGTTCCAGGACTCTGTCAGCACCTTTCCCCCTCTCTTCCTCTTCTGGGATTCCTATGATACGGACATTGTTGCATTTGACCGTATCGCTGAGCTCTCGAACACTTCTTTCCTGTTCCTGGATCAGTTTGTCTCTTTTTTTGTCTGCTTCTTGTTTTTCTATAATGATGTCTTCTAAATCACTTATTTTCCTTTCTGCCTCTTCAATCCGTGCATTGGAGGTCTCCAATTTATTATGTATCTCATTTATCGCATTTTTTAATTCTTCATGCCTATTTTTATTTTCCATTCTGTCTGTCGCCATAGTTTCTTTGATGCCCCCCATGCTTTTTTCTAGCCCAGCTATTAATTTTACCATTATTATTCTAAAATCTTGTTCAGTTATGCTGCTTATATCTGTTCTGAGCAGTTCATTAGCTGACATTTCTTCTTAGATTTACTTTGGAGGAGAGCTCTTTCGTTTCATCAGTTTAGTTACCTTTCTGGCTCTTGTTAGTTTTAAAGACTTCTTATGCTCTCTGCACCTATGAGTGCTGCTGTATCCAAGAAGACTCTTTGACTTTCCAGGGCCTATCCTTTCAGAGAGTGTTTTTTGAATGGTATCTCTTGTTGGGACCTTGGTTATTTTGTTTTCCTACTCGTAGTGATATTTGGGACTCTCCCTCTTGTGTACTCTGTCTTGTTTCTTGAGGTATCCCTGGAGAAGAAATCAGACAGACAAACATACAGGGAGCAGGAGCACACAAACGCACAGGCTAATTCAACTAACATGCCAACCGAGAGGGAAAACGAAAAAGTTAAGAGAAAAGACGGAGGAGGGAGGGCGAATAAGAGAGAGTATAAAATGCATAAAAGGCTCAAAAAGTAGAAAAGAAAAGGAAAAAAGAAGAAAACCGATGGACAAAGGACGGTTTAAAGCATATAACTGGATTTCCCAGCTATAGTTAAATAGCCGTTTGTATGCTGTGCTGGTTGAAGACCATAGAGAAAGAGAGAGAAGACAGGGCAGGGATGAGTCAAAATTGGAAATAGAATGAACAGGCAGAAGGGATAAGAAGCTTTTTTCAAAGGGCTAAAGGGTGGACTATGGTTAGATAGGTGAGAGAAGGATGCTGGCGTTATCTAGAGAAACTACATAGTCTAATTACGCTTGAGAGAAAGAGATGAAAAGGTCGGGAGGTGTAGAATTTACATCTACAGAATGGACTCGTTGTGTATGTTTAAGCAAGCGGGTGACCAGAGTTAATCACGTTAGTGTTCTGGGGAAAAAAGAAAGAAAAGAAAGGAAAAAAAAAAAAAAAAAGAAGAAGAACAAGAAACA